>NC_137060.1:27341098-27346098 GCF_032717465.1 Coenobita brevimanus | reverse complement strand
ATTCAATTATGGGTTAAGGCTATCAGACCAGGAGACTGATAAATAGATGGTTTTGGAGAAGAGGGCCAAGGAAGGACGGTCGAAATGGAGAGAGAAATGAATGGGGAAGAGTGAGTAAGAAATATGAAAAACAGAATAAAGAAGAGAAAGAATAACTGAAAACAAAGGAAAGAGGAAAAGGAGAGAGAGAGAGAGAGAGAGAGAGAGAGAGAGAGGTGATGGTGGAGTGGGAGGTGAGTAATGCCACACAGGTGCACAAGTTCCATGGTCCCCCTCACACCTGACCTCTCCCGTCACCACCACCGCTACTGCCACCACCACACCCACTACCCATATCACAACCAATACCACTGCCACCATTACTCATACCACTGCCACCACTAGCAGCAACACACATCACAACCACATCCATTACCAGTACCACTAAAACCACATGTACTAACAATACCACCACCACAATCTCAAACACACACACTACCACCACCAATACTACTCCTATCACCACTACAATCACAATCACAACCACCACAACCACAATAACACCAATACCACGGCCATCACTACCAGACGCACTGCCATTACCAAACACATCTTAACTACCACAATTTACCAATACCACAGCTACCACACCACTCATTAATTCACTCCACACACACACACACACACACACACACACACACTCTCCACTACCACACTACCATTACTAACAATACTACAGTCTGATTCTTTTCGCCTGACAATTATCTATATTCTCTTTCAGCTCAGTAGAGGGCCAGGAGTAGTCAGACTGGAGGGTGGATTCGACTAGTAACCAAGGAGATTAATTCCTACCTCATAACCATAGCTCTATCGAATTTTATGCACTCACGACTTTGTATACGGGTTAAGGAAATGACTCAGTTCCGTTAGATGAAAAAAGACTATACCACCATTCCACCTACAGCATGCGTCTCTCTCTCTCTCTCTCTCTCTCTCTCTCTCTCTCTCTCTCTCTCTCTCTCTCTCTCTCCCCACGCCCTGCCCAACCACCCTACACCGTCCCAGCCTATCTGACCTTTCCTACCACCGTCATTTCTACCACATGTGACCTCTCTCATCACTCCCGCCATACCTGTCACAGCACTAGTCATTCCTGGCACATCCCACCATCATTATCCCACACCTGACCTCGCCGTCACTACTACCACCACACCTGCCACCACTACCTCCATACCTACCTACCACCATTTCTACCACACCCACCCACCACCACCACCACCTCCATACCTACCTATCACCACACCTACCACCACTACCTCCATACCCACACACCACCACCACCTCCATACCTACCTACCGCCACACCTACCACCATTTCTACCACACCCACCCACCACCACTACCTCCATACCTACCTATCACCATACCTACCACCACTACCACCATACCCACCCACCACCACCACCTCTATACCTACCAATCACCACACCTACCACCATACCCACCCACCACCACCACCTCTATACCTACCAATCACCACACCTACCACCATACCCACCCACCACCACCACCTCCATACCTACCAATCACCACACCTACCAACATTTCCACCATACCCACCCACCACCACTACCTCCATATATACCTACCACCACTACACCAAATCTTTTCCCACTTCCACCACACCCACCTACCACCATCACTTCCACCTACATCACTACCTCCACACCCACATACCACAACCACCATTTCCACCACATCTACCACCACACCCACCTACATCACTAACCACCACACCCACTATTACCACAACCACCATCACCGCCGCAGTCATTCCTACGCATGTGAACACCTCCGTCACCACAATCACCACACATACCTACACACTCCGTACCAGCGAGCATGTCCGCAGATTAACACCTTCTGTAAAAGTCTCCCCTAAATGGCCACACTAAAAGAATATCAGCGTCACATATGTTCATAATTCCTAAATCCCACACTGCCTACACCTGTCCATCACCTGAGCGTAAAGGAGTAAGGGATCTTCGTAAAGTTGGAACAGACTCGCTATACGTTATCGTTGTGCGGGGTTTATAAGGACTATCTCTACTATTTTATGACTCGGCCGTGCGTGGGGACTGAAGAGGGCACGGAGAGGGGGAGAGGGCGGGGGTCAGGCTGCCTCAACTGTGACCTCCTGAACTTGACCTCTGACCCCTCCTGACTTTAGGAGTTGTATGCCCTACCACGCCCTAGCCATACTGAACGCTGAGTAATAATAATAATAATAATAGTAATAATAATAATAATAATACATAATAATAGTAATAATAATAGCAAAGATAACAGCAATAATAATAAAAATAATAATAATAATGATGATAACATAATAATAATAATAATAATAATAATAAAACAGCCAGCCTAACAACAAGACACTCAGTCACTCTACTATTATTTGCCTTTTTTTCTATTGTTTTTTGTGGTGTTGGTAGTATGTAAATGAGCGAGTGTCTCATCCATACCTTACTACACGCCTTGAGGGAGAGAGAGAGAGAGAGAGAGAGAGAGAGAGAGAGAGAGAGAGAGAGAGAGAGAGAGAGAGAGAGGAATCTGTTAATTAGACAGATGCGTAGACAGATAGATACAGACAGACAAATGGACATACATACATAATCATATACGTTCATAATAACATACGTACATGGAGACTGGGAGGGACAAGGAAAAAAAAGATGGGAAAAAGAAAGCAAGAAAAAAAGATGGTACCGCTAAGGGAAAAAAGAGATAAGGGGAAAGGAGGAAGAGAAGGTAAGGAAGAGAATAAACCTAGGAGGAGAGAGAGAGAGAGAGAGAGAGAGAGAGAGAGAGAGAGAGAGAGAGAGAATCAAAGTAATGCGAGTAAAAGAAAAAGAATCGAACGAAGAAAAGAGGGGAAACAGAAACAGGAAGAAAAATGAAGGTAATAAGAGAAATAATGTAAAAAAGGGGGGAAAAATGGAATCAAAAGGCAAACGTGGAACAGAGAAAAGACGAAAGAAAATCCGATAAAGGTGAATACCAATAAGGAAGCGAAGGGGGCAAAAAAGAAAGAGGGGAAGGACGGAAAGAAAACCGAGAAAAAAGAATAAAGGAAGGGAGTGAATAAGGTAACACTACTATAAGGCAAAGTACAGTAACACAGATACAAAGATTACACAGATACATAAGTTCCTCCATAACGATACAGACTCTGAGTTCTTTGGTGTGTAATTCTGAGGTATACGTGCAAAAGTGATGGATTGGAGAAGCAGATGGTTCTCTCCCGACCCGCCGCTATCTCTCGCTAATAAGAGGAGGAGGAGGAGGAGGAGGAGGAGGTGTGAGGGGAAGGAGGAGGAAGAGAGAGGGGAGGAGGGGGCCACGGAGTACAAAGGAAGCCACAGAGCGATAAATTTATGGATTCTTACGAGACAGGTTCGTAAAGGTTTGGATATAGATATTGTACAGGCATCAAATATATTAAAGAAGAGAATGATAATCAAGAGGATGGCCCTTCCAACCCACCATTCTCTCCTGCCCAAGTCGGATGGAAAAGGTGAGAAGGATCACCGTGCCTCGTGGAAAAACTGTCATGGGCATTGTACAGAAGTGATTAGTGGATAAATAAATAAATGAATAAATAAATAAATAAACAAACCACCACCACCACCACCACCACCATCATCATCATCATCACCACAACCATCATCATCATCACCACCATCATCATCATCATCACCACAACCATCATCATCATCACCACCATCATCATCATCATCGTAACTCTCTCAGAACTACGTACAATCTTTGTAACCTAACAGGGACCTAATACAGGAAGTAACATCCTGGTATTGCGTCATTTACCTGTCCGTGAATCTCTTTACATTTGTACACCTGAGAATGAGACTTAAAATGTAACAGGGGAAAAAAATGACCTGCTGGGGATTCTTAGGCTCGTATTATCGTCGGCTATGGATGTTCCTCAACACCTTCTCCTAAGCAATTTGTTTCGTCTATTACACCTATTCTGTTATATAAATCCTTCTAACATCGCCATACTTTGCATAAATAACGTGCAAGAGTATCTCAATCTGCCATACCCAACAATAAATCGCAAAGGAAGAGGTGCTTGGGAGCATCCTTACCACACGAGAATAAGGGTGCTAAGGGTGCAAGTCAATTATTGCAAGGAGTACCGGAGACTTCGTTGCAACACTTCCGTAGCGATTTATTCTGATGATTATTCTTTAACATCCTCTTGTAAGTTACCGATAATAATAATGATAATATTAAAACGACCTAAATAACACACAAGAGAAGGGTAAGGGATAATAATCAAAATAAATCGCCAGGGAAGAGGTGTTACCAAGCCTCCTATACCACTCAGGATTTTTTTACGAGTCCAAACCCCACCGCCATCGACAGCTTCACAAGGATATATGTTACGTAAGTCTGATGCTGGTTGAAAAAGACATGATTCCCTTCACTATGAATGAAAACGTATGCCCAATATCTTACGGGCGTCGATAAATGGAGGAGGGGGAGGAGGAGGAGGAGGAGGAGGAGGAGGAGGAGGAGGAGGAGGAGGAATGACCGAAAAGATGGGGAAAGGGAGGGAGAAAGAAGAAAGTAAGAGGGATGCGAGAGTGAGGGAGGGAGGGAGAAGGGGAGGGGAGACATGTGGGTGAGGGAGAAAATGAAGAAGAGATGGAAGGGGAGGAGAAAAACAGAATGGGGTGAGAGCTGGGGAGGGGAAGAAGAGAAGGGGGAGGGGGAAGAGGAGAAAAGCAGGAAATGACGGAAAGAGGATAAGGGATGAGACAGACAGGGAAGGGGCGAGGAGGGGAAAAGAGAGGACGAGTAGGGAGGTGAGGGAGACAGAAAAGAGGAGCGTTGGGGAGAGGAGAAAGGACGAGGAAAGAAGAGGGGGAAGGGGAGCGGGAGGGGAGGAAAATGGGGGAAAAAGTTGGAGACACAAGTGGAGGACGTAGCAGAAAAAA
>NC_137060.1:27326098-27336098 GCF_032717465.1 Coenobita brevimanus | reverse complement strand
CTAATGACGGGGGACATGGTGTCATCGAGGAAATTCGTTTGTGGCCACCCCTAACGGGATTAAGGCGTCTGGCTATAGACAGATGCACAGATTAGAGAGAAAAAGGAAACAGGAATGAGAAGAAAGAGACGATGCAAAAGGAAAAACGAAAAGGGACAAGAAAACGAAAATAAAATACAATGAGCAGAAGAGACGAAAGAGGAAGTAAGGATGGAAGTAAAAATAATTAGGAGGAAACAAGAATTACAAGAGACGTGGAGGAAAGTAAATATAGCAAGGAGGAAATAAGAAGGAGGAAGGAAGGAACTCAGCTGCCGTCTTCCGTCACCACCCGCACAGCTGCTCCTGTTTCAACCACTCCCCTTTCTCTCACCTTTCTTACCCCCTCTATCAATACATACCCCCCCCCACCTCTCTCTCTCTCTCTCTCTCCTACGCAGGTATTTGACGTGCGTCGTACAAGGGAACAACAAGGGAGAGGAGTAGTACCTAGACCCACCTTACTATATTGTTCCAGTGTTATTTTTTGCCAGGCATCATGAAAGTAACGCGGGCTTATCTTGTTCTTGTTGTTGGAGAAAACTTTGAAAAATACCTTAACTGCACTGAACCCACTAAAATCAATAAACTAATCCTACAACCACCCACACTCTCCTGCCTCAACCCCGCCGACCCACCAGCATTCCAGCCCATCCCGCCCAATCCTTTGATAACCACGTCCAGTCTTTATCCCATTTCCATAGTTCATTCATACCTGTTAAGAGAAGTTAATTAGTATGCGGCAAATAGTTCACTGCAATTTTCCTGTTTTCGCCTACTATACTTAAGAGCTTAGTAATGCGTTGTAAACAGCCTCACAACTCCCACAGCACAAGACAAGGGAGGGGCAGGGACTATAACTGGGGCTTACATTCATCACTGACTTTCTGTAAAACCCACAGATATTTTTTCTTTAATCTGACCGTCTCTGGGCATCGACTTGATTGTCCGTTCCCTCAAGCCCAGCAATCCTTCGTGCCATACACTTCACGATACCACCACTTTGGCGCTACTATCCACTGCCCATAGTGAAAGCATGCCCTAATTGTCCCCTCGTATGCATATGGGATGTTGGAGTTGTCTTTTTACTATTCCATTCTTCGCACAGACTAGCTGTATATTACACTCGTGGACGCCTTCACTCGATGGCACCCATATATCTGGATCTGTTCGGCTCTGAACATCTCTCAACTTCCTCCATATCTCCTGAAGTGAATATGCTGGCCTGTAAGAGAAAACATCCATCAACTTCCTCCTTATCTCCTGAAATGAATATGATGGACTGTAAGAGAAAGGTAAGTTCAGCCTGCAGTCTACCGGGTTCACACTTCAGCTGAGTCTAGGGCCACAACAACAACAACAACAACAATAACAATATATCCCAACCTATAACAAACACCTTGACAGGGAGATAAATGAATGTTTATTGTGTGCTTTCCTTTGTAATTCCTTTTCTCCACCCATTACCCATACTGTATCCTCTTTTCACTGTCCTCTGAAATTTTCTCCCTCCCTTCCTCTCTCTCTCTCTCTCTCTCTCTCTCTCTCCAGGTGTTCTCCACTCCCTCCAAGACACCTGAGCGGAAGTAAGGCGTCTGCTTGTTGAGTGTGTGTGTGTGTGGGTGGGGGGGTAGTACGGGAGTGTGTTAAGTGTAGCAGAGTGTGTGTGTGTGTGTGTGTGTGTGTGTGTGTGTGTGTGTGTGTGTGTGTGTGTGTGTGTGTGTGTGTGTGTGTACCAGGTGTGGCTGTGTGTATATGTATGCCTGTATGTGTTGGAATGTACGTGTGTGTAGGTATGTACAGTACGAGGTGTGACTGTATATTTATGTATGTATGAGTATGTGTGATTGTGTGTACAGCACAGCTCTGTGTGTGTGTGTGCGTGCATATATATATATATATATATATATATATATATATATATATATATATATATATATATATATATATATATATATATATATATGGATAGATAGATAGTGATAAGTGCGGATGAATGTATATTGTATATACCCGTATGTGTATGCTGGAGTTTGCAGATGTGTATATACTCGTGTGTGTGTGTGTGTGTGTGTGTGTGTGTGTGTGTGTGTGTGTGTTGGTATGCTCTGATAAGGGTGTGCACATATGTATTCTCGTGGAGTGGTGTCTGTGTACGGCTCTGGGTTAGTGTGTGCGTGTGTGTCTTGGGTGGAGAAGCAGGGGGTTAATATGGGCAACAGGAAGAAGGAAGGAAGGACAGACAAAATGGGAGAGAGAAGAGGGGAGAGTGAGGGATGAGAAGGAAGAAGTGAAAGAAGGCAAAAGTACGAGAAGGAGAACTGGGGAAATTTGGGAAGTACGAAGGAGGATGGCTAGGGAGGGAGCGAAAAGGGAGAGAAGTGTGAGAAGGAGAGCAGCGAGGGAGAGAAGGAGGAATAGATGGAAGGAAAGGTAAAGAGGGAGATAAGGATGAAAGGAAAGCAGCTGATGGGGGAAGGAGACATAAGGAGGAAAAAGAAGAGGATGAAGAAAAGAAAGGAGGGAAAAGGGAGAGAGAGATGGAGGGTGCAAGAGGTATGAAAAGAGGGAAGGAAGGTGAGAGATGGGAAGGATGAGAGACAGAGGGAGGGGGAAACGGGAGGGGGAGGGAAAAGAAAGGGGAGGATGAGAGGAAAGAAGAGGAAAAGAGAGGAGAAACGAAAGAAGTGAGGGGGGGGTAGAAGAAAACAGAGAAGGAAAGAATGACAGAGCGAAAGAACAATAAGACAGGAAGGAAAGAGAGAGGGACGGAGGAAGGAAAGGAATGGATGAAGGAGGGAGAAAGGGATGGACAGGAAGGGGATAGGAGGACAGAATGGTGGAAATGAATGCAGAATGAAGAGATGAGAGAGGAGAGGAGAAAACTGAATCCAGAACCAACGAAGGAAAGACTGCGTGAATGATAAATGTTGGCAGAAAGGATACTGAGAGAATGAAGTCACAAGGAAGGATGGAAGGAAGGAAGGAAAGAAGAAAAGGAGGGAAGAAGAGAGAAGTGTGGAGAGAATGATGACAGAAAGAAAAGGAAGCTCTTACGGGAATGAAGGAGTTACTCTTACAAACATACACAAGCCACACAAACCTTAGAGTCCCTACATTAAGACTACTTGCAGAAGTATAAAAATTGCAAAGCGAAGGCTCTCCCCTTCTTTCAAGCAATCAGACGTACAGGAAAATAGGCTGAAGTCATACCTTTCTGATATGGTTGGTAGTATTTAAAAATGCAAGTAAAGCTAAGTAAGATTAAAGCAATATTACTAAATACTGGAAGAAGTAAGTACGAAAGGAAGACTGGAAGGAAGCATGGACAGAAGACTGAGGGAAAAGATAAGTAGTGAGTGTATAAAAATGAAAGACACATACTGAACTGACACAAAAATATAGATATCGATAAACAAATAGTCAATAAATAGTTGTATATTTATTATACATGGTGCCCCGGGCGTTGGGCAATAACTTTGGGAAATGACAGATGAGTGAATGCAAGATAAAACTGCTCCACCAACATGTGTCCAAATCTCAGCCACAACGGAGCCACAATTACTTATGACCTTATGGGTGAACTATGGCCAGGAGCATTTTCGCCGATAAGGTCATCAGTAATTGTAGATCCGCAACGGCTTAGATTTGGACACACGTTGATACAGCACTTATCACTTAGAATTCACTCATCTTTATTTCCTGAATTTATGCCCTTATACACACACACACACACACATATATATATAGCCCCCTTTGGGGCTAAGATGCGAATGAATGTGTTTGAATGGATGAGTAAATGGGGAGTGTGTCGTCCTGTCTCGGCTACCTCCCTTTCCTTGGGGGAAGCAGCCTAGGTATATAGATAGATAGATAGATATATACTATATATATATATATATATATATATATATATATATATATATATATATATATATACACACACACACACACTCGTACGCATTTGAGAGAGAGAGAGAGAGAGAGAGAAGGAATGAGGAAGCAGGAAGAGAAGAGAACAGCTGGAGAGAGAGATGGGTGTGGAGTATAGACATGGAACGAAATAAGGGGGGGGAGAAGGGAGGGAGGGACAGAAATGGAAGGATATTGATAGCTAGGGATAAACAGATAGATAGAAAAATGATAAACAGGCGTAGGCAGAATGGCACTATATATATATATATATATATATATATATATATATATATATATATATATATATATATATATATATATATATATATATATATATATATATAAAACGAGAGAGAGAGAGAGAGAGAGAGAGAGAGAGAGAATGGAAAGATGTGTACTGAGAAAAGAAAGGGAAATGGGGGAGGGAGGGAAGGTGGGAGGGGTGGAGAGAAAATTCCTGCCGCGTGGTTCACATACCTACCAAGGTCCCACCTGGCGAGGGAGGGAGTGAGAGAAGGGGAGAGAGAAAGAGGGGAGGATAAGATACGTTAAGGGAGGAAGAGGGGAAGGTGGGATACGCTGAGGGAGGGAGAAGGGCAGGGAGGGGGGAAGAAAGACAGGGGCAGTACGTGAGGGGGTAGAAAAGACAGAGGGAGTAAAGGAGGGGAAGGAAAGACAGGGGGAGTAAGAGAGGGGCGAAGAAAGACAGGGGAGTAAGGGAGGGGGGAAGAGAGACAGGGGGCGCAAGGGAGGGGAAAGAAAGACAGGAGGAATAAGGGAGGAGGGAAGAAAGATACAGGGAGTGAGGGAGGGGGAAAAAAGAAGAAAGAGAGGAAAGTGAGTTTGGTTGAAGGAAGGAAGAGAAAGGCTGGAAGAAAGTAAAGAGGGAAGGAAGAAAGGTAAAAATAGAGAAGGCTAAAACACTGAAGAAAATAAACGAAGAAACGAACGTATGGAAAAAGAAAGTTGAAAATATGGAACGAAAACATGAAAGGAGGGAGGGAGGGAGTGATGTGAGAAAGAGGGGAGGACATGCATACTGAGAGAGGGAGAAAGGAGGGAAAGAAAATAAGATATGCAAGAGGAAAAAGAGGGAAAAGAAGAGGAAAAAGAAGGATGGACAGAAAGACAGACATAAAGACAGATTGAATACAGACAGGTATGATGGAAGGAAAGAGGCAAACTAGAGAAATAAACAAATCAATAAAAAATTACAGATAAGTCAAGAAAGCAACAGGAAAGGAAGGAAGGAAGGAAGGAAGGAAGGAAGGAAGGTAGGAAAGATGGAAGGTAGGAAGGAAGAATTAAGACGATAAAAAGTACGAAGGAAGAAACTAAGGAACAGGAAAAAAAAAAAAGGCAGGAAGGGAGAAGACATGAAAAAAGAATGAAAAAAGAAAAAAAAAAGAGACAGGATCAGAAAAAGGAAGAATAGGAGAACAGAAGGGAGGAGAAAATGAATCAGGGAAGGGAAAAGGAAGAGAGAAAAAAACAAAAAAAAGATCGGAGAGAGAGAGAGAGAGAGAGAGAGAGAGAGAGAGAGAGAGAGAGAGCAAAATGAAGGGAGTTAATGAGGAAAGGGGAGACGGATAATGAGAGACAGACTTAGTGCGCTTGTAGGTGTTCGAGAGAGAGAGAGAGAGAGAGAGAGAGAGAGAGAGAGAGAGAGAAACTTAGAGACACAGACCACACAGAACTTACGGGCCAACAAGGGTGTGGTCTTATCAGTGTCTCTTAACTACACTGGCAGATGTAAATGAAAAGGAAAAACTGTGGAAATAAAGACAAACAGATATACAGAGAGATAGACAGACTGATAGATAGATAGATAGACAGACAGACAGACAAGTAGACAGACAGATTATAAACTGTATTAATAGAGGGAGATCAAGACAATAACATGCCACTTATTTTAATTTCCCTCGTTATTATTTTTTACCTCCCTCTCTTCCTGCCTCTCTCCCTCACCCTCCCTGCCTCCCTCCCTCACCCTCCCTCCCTGCCTGGTGCACGTGGTAGGCAATCCCAGGCAGCTGTCACGTGCAGGGAGAGAAAGAGAGTGAGACAGAGAGGAAGAGAAAATTAGATGAGGGAGTGAGTGAAGTTGGCGGACATGTGTTAGCGAGAAGGGGTCCCGCACATGTATACTGTATATATATACTGTATTTCCTTCTGCCACAAAATCACACCCAAGAACAGACCAAAGAATCGCCAAAAATACAGGAAATAAGTACGACAGATTAATACAGACGCCCGATTACCAATGGGGTACTGGGATTATTTCTGCCATTAAAAGCACAAGGACGTTAAAATACAAGGAGATAATATAAATGACGGACTGGTGACGGAGAGGGACACCTTCATGCGGTGGCACCAATTTACAGTAATCAGGCATCTCAGCTGCGCGGTTGTACAAATGTCCCTCAACTTCCTGGCTATCCCTCGAAAGAAGAATGATGGACTGCAAGAAATGGGCAGTCTGCAGTCCACTGGGTTAACGTTCAGGTGAGCTGGGTCACCGCCGCCACCATCACCACCACCACCACCAACAACAACGACAACTACAGTCGACTGGTTTAAGAATATAATAAACGTTAAATACAAAGCATTATTACAGCGAAGAGACTGCGAAAAACACAGCAGGCGTAAAACAGACTAAATTAACGCAACCAACAAATAAAACAAAATAAAGTGTTAAATACATCAAAAGAATAACAAAACCAATACCTTAAATAAACCGTACAATACAAGGGATCACTCCACGGGTAAAATGACATTAAGGGGTACTGGGTGTAGTGCATATTCTGGCGTCAATATGGGAGGAGTGGAATTGCACACGTGTTATGTTATTGCAGTATTAATAGCGGCAGGAGGAGACGGGGGGAGGGAGGGAGGGAGGGGGAGAAGTAAAGGGAGAAGGGAGGGCAGGTAGGGTGGGAGGGAGAGGAATGGGGGAATGAAAGAGTGAAGGAAGGAAGAACAGAGAGGGAGAGCAAAAAGGACACACAGGGAGATGGAAAAGAGTGACAGAGAGGAGGGAAAGGAAAAGGATGGTGTGCGAGAGAGAGAGAGAGAGAGAGAGAGAGAGAGCAGGAAGACGGGGATGAAACGTGAAGTGTATGATAACACTAGTGAATGAATAAGAAAAAAATATATAATACTGTAATATCAAGTGTTAGTGTGAGATAAAGATCACATTTTCACCCAACCCCTATCAACCCCTATACTCTCCCTTCTTTGTCTTCTCTTCTCTCCCTCTTTGTCTTCTCTTTCCTCTCTCTCCTGCTATTCCTTCTACTTCCACTGCCCTTCCTCTATCATTCGTCCTTACTAGATCTTCCTCTCTCTCTTTTCTAACTTCTCTCTCTCACCTCCAGTACCCTTTCCTTCATTACTTTCTCCCTCTCCCTCTCTCCTACCATTCCTTCTCCCTCATCTCTACTGGCCTTTCTCCATCATTCCCCACCTCCCTTCTTTCAATCCTTCTTCCATCACACTCCCCCATAAAATCTCCACCAACATATGATCCACGAAATTCCTACAGAAAGTAACCATGTGAAGAAGCCTAAGCACACACCTTTCAAGATTATACAGAATGTACAGTACTTGTGATAATGTACAACTGGCAGCCTATGAACCCGGGACAGCATCAATGTGTAGCAGAGGTCTAGCATTTGGTATACTTGACAACCTTAACATAATCATATGTTTGTTGGTGGTATTGACGTGAATGAAGGGAGATGTCAAATAGTGGCTGAAATGACAACTGTGATGCATGAAAGACGGAAATCATAGCTAGGCCTCCACTTCACACAGACACTGTCCCAGGTTCATGTGAGGCCAACTTTCCATCCAAAACATAGGTAGTATCTTTTCTCCACGTACTATTTTTCTTGTGTGCTTCAGATTGCTGTAACATATAAATATTTCACGTACCATCTTCCACTGCCATAGCCTGTAGGAAAGTGTGGGCTAACTTCGACTAACGACTGTATCTAAGAATTCCACTCGACTCTCTATATCCTACAAGACATCCTGTTCCTGTAACCCTTGTACTCTTACGCTATTCTGTGGACATATTTTGTAGAGATAATAGTAATTCCATGTGGGGTCGTAGATAAGATTCTCTCTCTCTCTCTCTCTCTCTCTCTCTCTCTCCTGTTGTACTATCATTTTCTTATGCTTCTGTAATTAGTGCCTTAAGTCTTCCTGTTAGTATTAGGGACAGAACACCTCGTTGGAACCCTTAAGTCTGTGTGATCTGTGTAATTCTCTCTCTCTCTCTCTCTCTCTCTCTCTCAACCCACCTGGCATCTGAAACCATAGCTGAGTAGGGGTGAGAATTAGATGGGGGGAGGGGAGAAAAGGGGGAGAGATGGAAAAGGGGGAAAGTGAGAGGGGGTAGAGAAGAGTAGGAAGGGGAGAGGGATGAGAGGGTAAATTTGGAGAGAAAAGATAAAGAACAGGGGGAAATGAAAGGTTAAAGACGGGGAAGAAATGAGGGAGAGAAAAGGTACGAAAGAGGAGACAGAAAGGGGGGAAAACAGAAGAAAGAAAGGAGGAAATGACAGTGGACAGGACAAAAGGGAGACGTGGAGGAAAAAGAGGCAAAGAAAATAAAGAAAGGGAAGATCTAAGAAGAGAAGCGGGTGAAGAAGCTAAAAGACAGCAAGAAATGGAGGAAAGAGAAAGAAGGGAGAAAGAAGGAAGAAATTAATGAAATAAAACAGAGAAAGGAAGAGAAAAAAAGGAAAAGAGAAAGAAAGGTGGAAAAAAAAAGAAGAAGGAAGATATGGAACGAAAGAGGAACGAGAAAAGGGTAAAGAAAAGGGAGAAAGAAGGAAGGAAGTAATGAAGAAAAAAGAGACAGAAAAAGGGGAAAAAAAAGAGAAAAGGGAAGGAATTAAAGACATAAACAGAACGACAGAAGGCCGAAACAGAATGAGAGGAGGAAAATATGACACGAGAAGAAAAAAGACGAAAAAGAATGAAGCAAAACAAGAATAGATGAAATGAATGAGCATGGAGGTGAATTACTGAGCCACTGTGTGAGTGTGTGACTGGCTGAATGGGTGAGTGAGTGAGTCTGAGTGAGTGAGTGAGTGAGTGAGAGTGTAAGTGTGGTCAATCGTGGGAACCTATACCAGACATAACAATTCTCAACACCCTTCCCTCCCCCACCCCCCCACCCCTATTACACCCACATGTCTTATTACTACCCTCACCCCCCTTATCCCCTCCCTCCCCTACTCACTCACCCCTCCGTCCCCTATATACTCATTTTTCTCACTCCCCCCCCTACGTATCTACCCTCCTCCACAACCTCCTTCTTCCCCCCCCCTTCCTTCATCATACATTCATCACTCTCTCCTTCATATACTCCTCCCCTCCCCACTCCCCACCCTCCTGTTCCTCCCCAACAACACACCCGTTCCCCCTACATCCAAACACTTCCTTCTCCCCTACCCCATTCACCCTACTCCCTCCTTTCCCCTCAAACCCCCATTCTTTCCCCATCCCACCAATTCTCCCTCCTCCTCCTCCTCCTTCCCCCTCCCCACCCACTATCCCCCTCCTACATTTTCCTTCCTTCCTACATTCCCACCTCTTGTTCCCCGTCATCCTCATTTTCCACCCTCACTATCAGCACCCTTACCTCTCTCTCTCTCTCTCTCTCTCTCTCTCTCTCTCTCTCTCTCTCTCTCTCTCTCTCTCTCTCAATAAACAATGAGTGCTGAGCTTGTTCCCATGTGCATGATTTATATACAAATTGTTGGGGAGGGGAGGGGAAGTGATAATGGAGAGAGAGAGAGAGAGAGAGAGAGAGAGAGAGAGAGAGAGAGAGAGAGAGAGAGAGAGAGAGAGAGAGAGAGTGTGTGTGTGTGTTGAATGAGGAATGCAGGTGTGAGTGTGAAAGAGAGGCAGCTGTAAGTGTATGAGGCAACTGTGTGTGTGTGTGTGTGTGTGTGTGTGTGTGTGACAGTTATTGGTGAGATACACGTAATACAGAGTGAGGCAGGTGTGAAAAAGTGAGTGAGAGGGATTG
>NC_137060.1:27301098-27321098 GCF_032717465.1 Coenobita brevimanus | reverse complement strand
TTTCGAACCCTTTACTATTTTGTGACCATCAAAAATCCTATGTCCTCAGCATCAGGGTTACTATTAACACCTTTTTACTCTAACTTGGCCTAAAATTGCCATCTGTCCATCTTCAATGCTGAGTTGTAACCAAGGATTAGCACTAGAATATGATGCCAGTCACGAAGAAGTGCCATGGAAAGGACAGAGCCATAGCACAGTCTTATCCTGCCAGTGAGCTATATGAAATACGCTGGAACTGGAAGAAATCTGGGCCAAGTTAAGGTCAAAGGAGTATAACACATTCACGAAGTCGACATTTTCCATCATCTTGCTATGCTCAGACGATTTTATTCAGCTCTGGAGATACCTTTAGAACTGGAGGGGTTAGATACATCCTTCATTAACCCTTTCACTACTAAGGGGGCTTAAAACTGAATAAAACTGTCCATGAGAGGCAAGAATAAGGAAAAGGTTACAGTACTGAAGGGGGTTATTTGGTGATCTGTCAGTATGGCCTTTTCCTTAGAGAGAGAGAGAGAGAGAGAGAGAGAGAGAGAGAGAGAGAGAGCACATGTGAGACAGGTGAGGTAAGAGTCAGCTGCTGTCTATCTTCCCCTCCCCCCTCTCTTTCTCCCTCTCTCTCTTTCCCTCTTTCTCACCCCACCTGTCCCCGCCAGCTGACACTACCTCTCCCCTCTCCGTCAGTGCCTCTCTCTCTCTCTCTCTCTCTCTCTCTCTCCTTGTGTGTGTGTGTGCGTGTGTGCAGCCGCCCGCGTGCGCGCAAGAGTATATATATATATATATATATATATATATATATATATATATATATATATATATATATATATATATATATGAGTGAGAGAGAGAGAGAGAGAGAGAGAGAGGCGAGTCGAAGGCAGGTAAGGGCTGGGTGAGGGGGGGGTTCAAGTGCTGGTAAGGGATGGTCAGGATTGGTGAGGAGAGGGGAAGTGAGTGAGAAGTGAGGGCAGGAGAGTGAGGAATGAGGGGTGAGTAAGGGCAGAAGAGTGAGGAATTTGGAAAGGTAAGGGCCGGGTGAGGGCTGATGAGGGGAGACAAGAGCAAGCAAGGGTTGGGTGAGGACAGGTGAGGGGACATGTGAAGACAAATGAGTGAGAGCTGATGTGTGGGGAGGGTAGGTGAGCTAAAAATGAGGGCGGCTGAAGAGTGGATGAGGGGAAATGAGGGCAGAGAATGGGAGGTAAGGGCTGAATGAGGGGTCGTGAGGGCAGGTGATGGATGGGTGGGGGCAGGTGAGTGAAAAGTGAGGGCAGGTGAGGGGAGACGAGGGGAGTGAGGTGAGGGCAGATGTTGAACCAAGTGGCTTCACACCACCACCCCCACAGGACACACACACACACACACAAACACACACACACACACACAAATCAATATCCCTGTCCCCCATCCTCCCTCATTAACATGCCCCTCTTCCTGTTCTACAAAATAACAAAATGCATGTGTTGCTGAACAGACATAATAAAAAGATGGAGGGACAAGAACTGGGGCACACAGAGAAAAACTTTATATAATGACCTCTTGATACTTCCCCTACCTGTTCTAGAAAATAATTACTCTTCCTGTTCTAGTTCTCTGACTACAAAAAAGAAAGCGGGCCAATAATACACACACACACACACACACACACACATATATATATATATATATATATATATATATATATATATATATATATATATATATATATATATATATAAACTATATTTTTATATATCATATACACAGGTTGCAAAATCTGATGACAGCGTGTCCCTATAATGAACATTAATGCTTCCCTTTTAATTTCCAAGTACTCTCTCTTTCTCTCTCTCTCTCTCTCTCTATCTCTCTCTCTCAGTGAGTTTTCGAGGACGTCGGCTACGGTTACAAATAAATTTCATCGAAATAAATAATGGTAATGAAAGTAAAAACAGTGAGGTAAGTTCAAAGGTAAGAGATGATACGTAAATATACGCAAAATTTACTTTAATATTCCCAGCAGAGAAGTCAGTGTTACTGCCTACTCTAACTATACACGTTTTTAAACTTTAGCTAGACAAGTTTTTTGACACAACTACACGATGCTTTTTTTTTAAGACCTATCCGTAAGCTGACCACAGACAGATGTTTGATAAATTACGTGTAAACTCTGTGACTTTTTTATCACACACTGTTACTTGGAAACAAATTACCTCCATACAAGGTCTCTAGTCCTCAGAATAAAAATCTGAAAGTTTGTTACTCCCAATAATATTTTTTTTCCTACCTGTTGTGATACCTGGAGGCACTGGTAAATGGGCAAAAATCATTCCATTCTCACACACTTGGGTTATATCTACAGCATAACTAGTTTACCTGGAAGATACCAATGTTTTAGGGCAAATAAAATATATGGTATTAGTATTTCCTATGTCTAGCTCCCCTGCCTCTCTTCAAAAATTCTTCCCCTTCCTCTGCTCTTCATCCCACACAGCTTCCTCCTAGCTCTCCCCTCTTCCTCCCTCCCTTCTCTCCTGTCCTTCCCTCCTACCTCCATCCTCTCCCTCCAACACTCCCCCACTTCCACTTTTCTCCCCCCTCCCCCTGCTCTATATATGGCACCCGAGCCCCTTCCTTTTCTGACCTATCATTACCTTCCTCCCCAACCTCTCTTCTCACCCCACCTTCCTCCACCCGCATTCCAAACGCCAGGGAGAGAAAGGGAGGGAAGGGAGAGAAAGAGAGAGAAACCAGGGAAAGAGAATGGAGGAAAAGTGAGGGAGAGAGAAAGGGAGAGGAGGGTGCATGAAGAGAGAAGGGAAGAGAGGGAATTAGGAAAAGAGAGATATGAAAGAGGAAGGAAAGAAAGGAAAAAATGACAGGAAAGGAGGGAAAATAGGAGAAAGAGAAGGAAGGAGGGAAAGTAAGATATGGGAGGGAAGGAGGGGAAAAAAGAGAAACAGATGGAAGGAAGGAAAGAGAGTGAAGGGAGGGAAGGAAGGAAAGCGGGAGGGAGGAGCAAAAGGAAAGGAAAAAGAAGAAAGAAGAATAGAGAAACTTAAAAGAGAAAGTATGGGCAGAGTTAGTGGAAGAATCTGTAGAAGGAGACAAAGAAAAATGAAATCAAAGATGAAGAGGAAGGAGAGAGAGAGAGAGAGAGAGAGAGAGAGAGAGAGAGAGAGAGAGAGAGACACTCGAGGATACCATTAAATTCCTCAAAACACTTAAGATTAACTGTGTACGTATATTTATGGCCGTTTCCACGTCCGCGACCGTTTCTCAATCTGTGTACGTTTGTTTGTGTATGTGTACCAGTATGTGAACGTACTTGTGTCTGTGTTTGTCTGTACACGTCCGTTTCTCATTCTGTGTACGTATCTGTGTCCCTGTGTACGTTAAACATCAGTTATCCTTATCTGTGTTGTGTCCGTGTGCGTATCTAAGTCAGTGTCTGATGCCGTGTAATTATGCCCATGTTTGAAGGTGTGTGTGTGTGTGTGTGTGTGTGTGTGTGTGTGTGTGTGTGTGTGTGTGTGTGTGTGTGTGTGTGTGTGTGTGTGTGTTTATCTGATCTGTGTAGCTACGTACTGTAAGTGTAGTCAAAGATCTTATTTGTGTCTGAGGTTTGTGAGTTCACGATGATGATGATGATGATGATGATAATGAGCAGCAGCAGCAGCAGCAGCAGCAGCAGCAGCAGTAGTAGTAGTAGTAGCAGCAGAAGTGTAGTTATTGTTGTAGCAGTGGTAGTGGTGGAAGTAGTAGCAGTAGTAGTAGTAGTAGTAGTAGTAGTAGTAGCAGTAGTAGTAGTAGTAGTAGTAGTAGTAGCAGTAGTAGTAGTAGTAGTAGTAGCAGTAGTAGTAGTAGTAGTAGTAGCAGTAGTAGTAGTAGTAGTAGTAGTAGTAGTTGTTGTTGTTGCTGTTGCTGTAGTTGTTGTTACTGCAGCAGCTGCAACAGCAGCAGCAGTGGTGGTAGTCACAACAACTCACCCAGCACGCTGGTGTTAACAAACCCCACATGAATAACGACTACAAAGAACAATATACCTAAAGCATTCCATCCTGCCTCTAATTGGACCCAACAGACAGCCCAGAAAACACACAAGAAAAAAGGAGGCATAACCAGTCCATCTATTTATGGCAAGATGGGCAGACGAGAAAAAAAAAAAAAGACCCAAATGCATACCTTAAGGAAGTCGAGAGAGAGAGAGAGAGAGAGAGAGAGAGAGAGAGAGACGCAGACCTTTAGGCACTCCACGCCATCTCTACTCAGGCCATCCATCACCTACACCGGGCAATCTGCTTTCTGACTCACCCTCCTTCCTTCCTTCCTTGATGCATTCCTTACCTGCTGCCTTCTTTCATTCGTTCCTTCTTGCATAAATCCTTCATTCTTGTTTTTTCTCCTTCTTACAACCACTTCTCACCTCTCTCTCTCTCTCTCTCTCTCTCTCTCAAGGTGGTGCCTACTTTCACTTATTCTTTATTTCATAGATCCTTCCCTTCTTTATTCCATTCTTTTCTCTGCTTGTGTATTATCTCCGTTTCATTTTCTTTCCTCTACTACAGCTATATCCTTCCTTCCTTCCTTCCTTTATTAGCTCCTTCGTTCATTCGATCTTTACTTTCATGGTTTCTTCTCTAATTTATTTTTTTCCTTATTTTCCCTCCTTCTCTCTCTCTCTACTTTATTTTCTTTTTCTCTGATATATCTTTCCTTCCTTCCTTCCCCGGTGCATTCCTTATCTGGTGGCGTCTTTCATTCCCTTTCATTCCTTTTTGGGGTCAATCTTTCAATCGATTCTTCCCTTCTTTGGGGCATTCTTTCATTCGTTTCGCCGTATTTTAGCGCTGACCTTCGTTCGATCCCTGTCCTCTGTCTGTCTCTCTCTCTCTCTCTCTCTCTCTCTCTCTTACACACACACACACAATCTTCCTAGCCACCTCAGACCGGGCACTTCATGTATATTTAATTCTTGCTGCCACCAGACGACTGAAACAAGTATTAGTAGAGACTTTTCTGACACGAGGGGTTAGCTGCAGCCCTCACCCACCTCTACACGACGAGCGGTTTACTAGATGCTGAACAGTACCTTTTACGGGAAACAAGAATATAACTTTAAATACGTCATTGTAGCGAAGGCATTATTTTTTTTTTTCTATGTTCATATATTTCCCTTTTCTTTCTTCTTACTTTGCGTGGCTATTACCTCTGTCATCGACGCAATCCTTGTCTTGTTCCTTCTTTCCTTCATTATTGGTCCACTTTCCCGCATGCATTATTTTCTTGGCACTTTCTTTGCATTCCACTGTCTCCATTCCTTCTTTTTTCATTCTGTCCTTCTTTGTCTCCTCCATTCATCCTTTTATTTTATTGTCAGAGTATTTTTTCTCACACATCTGTTGTTTTTTATCCTCTACAATTTCCTTCATTGTTTACTTTTTCTTTCACTGGCATATTCTCTTCTCCTAGTTCCAATCTTCTTTAGTTGATTTTTATTTTCTGATACCTTCCTTTTTCTTCTTTCAGTTTTCCCTTTTCCAATTTCTTTCATCTATTCTTTCTTCATATAATAATTTCTATACACTGTTTCCTTCCTTCCTCAACTCCTTTACTTCCTACATTTGTTCTTCCTATTTCTTGTTTCTTCCTCCTTCCTCTCCGTCTGCCTGTTCCTCTGTCCCTCTCATTTTTCTCCTCCCTTTCCCCTCCCCATTTCCTTACTAGGCTACTCTTCCCCTCCCCCTCCCCTTCTTCCCCTCCTCCCTCGCCTCACTCCCTATCTCATCCTTATCTTGCTCTCTCTATCAACTTCCATGCTTGCTTCTTGCTCTCTTCCACCTTCTTATCTCCCCCCCTATCACTTCTCTCTCCTTTCTTCCACTAGACTGCCTCTCCTTTCTTCTTAACTTACTCCCCCTTCCCCCCCTCCCTCTCGTTTATGTATATATATATATATATATATATATATATATAAAACTATCTATCTATCTATCTATATACAGTACATTAAATCGATAGATGAACAGATGGATAGATATGGATAGATACAGACAGATAAGGACAGAGACAAGTGAGATAGATTATTACCTTTCTCTGTGCTTCCTTTTTGCTCACTTACCTATTCTTACGTTAGTTTTACATTACTTTTACTTACCAGTGCAATCTGTGCCTCTCTCTCTCTCTCTCTCTCTCTCTCTCTCTCTCTCTCTCACCCATACCCCTAATCTACCCTCATCGCCCCTCCCTTCTTATGGGTCGAGGGTCCCAATACAGAGCTTTCCTCCATCTCATCTTCCCACCACACCAAAAACAGACACTAACTACATACACCATCTCTCTCTCTCTCTCTCTCTCTCTCCAAACAGATACTACACTCCCCCCCTCCGCACACACACACACACAGTCTCTCTCTCTCTCCCAAACAAGGATACTAACTATATAGTCTCTCACTCTCTCTTACACACACACACACACACACACACCAAAAACAGATACTAACTACATACAGTACAGCTCCCCCCCCCCTCTCTCTCTCTCTCTCTCGTTTTCCCCCCAACACTCTCAAGCCTCTCATTTCTACCCACCTTTCCTTCCCTGTTCTCTTTCCCACTGCCTCAACTCCTCTTCCAAAAGACATATAATTATCTATGTTAATCTTAAATTTTCCTCTTTCTTCACTAACCTTCCCTAACCTTACCTAACGCCACTTTCCATCCTTTAACAAACACCTGTAGTGTAAAGTTCTGTTTTTTTCCCTTTTCTTTTGTCTTTATGTTCTTCTTTTTTCTATTTTCCTTCATTTCTTCGCGAGCATTCCCCTCCTCTTCCTCTTTCCTTAAACTGATCTGTCCTCTCCGACCTCCCTTTCTTCCTTTCATATCTTCCCTTTCTCCTCCAACTCTCTACCACCCTTTCTACTCACACCTAGCTGTTCAACATTCTCATTCCTCATTTAGCTTCCTTCTTCCTTCCTCCCCCAACCTGTCCGGCCCTCTCAAACGTCAACGGATTTGGTCTGGTCGTACAGTGACTGTGATATATAGACTGAATATGTACGACGAGACCAAATTCGTTGACGTTGTTTATCTCGATTTTCAAAAGGCGTTCGATAAAGTTCCCCCACAAAAGACTGGTGCAGAGGCTGGACACGCTTGGTTTCAGTGGCAGTATCCCAGTATGGATCGTGGGACGTAAACAGAGAGTAGTAATAGATGGAAAAGCCTCAGACTGGAAGGACGCTACATGTTACGAATTATCAAAATGTGCTGGTTACACAAAAGTTGGTAACCGTGAATAAATCCTTTGGAAGATTTTGATGCTCTGGTTAATTGGGTCCACACACGGCATGGGGATATCAAAGCTGGTAAATACAATGCAATCAACACTAGCAGTGAAAATATGAAAAGTTAGTTAAGAAATCTATAATATCCAACTCTATAACGCAAACCACGAATAAAATTTAAATTTTATAATGGTAACTGATCTGAAACAGACCCAACATACTGCAAAGGCTGCCAAGAAACCGAACAAACTGAATCCATCGCTAGAGCATTCAAACATACATCAAAAAATATCCTCATGCTGCAGGTACGCCCACGCTTCAGAGACCTGGGTCCGGTTCTGGTCACCGTATCACAAAACAGATATGGAGACCCTCGAGACACCACAGCAAAAGGTGACGAAAATGATGCCTTGAATAAGAAACAAACCATCAGAAGAACGCCTGAAACTAAATTTGCTTAACAGAACTAAAGCCAGATTTCGAAGAGCCTAATCCAAGTACACAAACTTTTCAATGGGCATTATGATATGGCAACGGATAAATTCTTCACAGTAGACTGGTCGAAATATACTAACGGTAATGACTATAAACTGGTTGACACATTTTTCTAATCAAACGACAAAAAAGAATTTTCTCCAACAGAGTTATAAACATGGAATTAACTGCCTTGGAATGTGGTGGGATATGATAGTCTTAACATTTAAAAGTTGCTTGGAGAAGATTGTAGCTTTTTAAAACCCAGATAAACATGTTCACAGCTGGACAATAAACACCGAAAAAAAAAAATTAATTGCGGAGGATACAACCGATGTGCAACACAGTTATGTAATAAATATTTACTTGTAGTTACTTTTGCCTTACAGGTTAATGCTGTGTATAATATGTTTTCTGCTTTATCCTTTCCCATGAAATTTCCATGGTAATTTTTCTAAGTTGCATGACTGTCCTCACTTTCTTATGCCGGCTTCAGTTGAAGGGAACAGTGGATGGGAGGAGCCTTCCTACATTGCTACCCTTTGTCTCAAACACGGAAAATACCTTAGCTATGTCCTATCCTAAAACAAGCAGCCTCAAAAGGGCCTACGGAATTAATGTTGTTTACTTTCCTTTGTACTCTGTCCTCTCTTTCCTTCCTTCCCATTCTTTCCACCTTATCCAACTCGTCCTAGTCTAACCAGTTCACTTCTTTCTCTCTCAATCTTCATTTTTTCCCTCTTCCCCTCCATCCCTATCACTCCCTAATATTACCTGGTCCTTTTTTCCTTACATCTCATTTATTTCCTTATTTCCATTTCTTCCCCAATCCGGTCAGTCAATGGCTCTATATCTCTAACTCAACCGCCTCTGTTTTCCTTACTTCCCTTCTTTCACCAATCCCTTTCTTCCTCAAACCTCACTTCCTTCCTTAATCCCTTTCCTCCCCAATCCGACCAGTTAATCTCTTTCTTCCTCAACCTCCCCTTCTTTCCTTACTGCCCTCCCTCCCCCCCCACCCACCCCACCCGCACTCCTGTCTGTACCGGTTACTGCGGCACCTGACCACCCAATGATACTTACCTCCTTCCCTTCCTTTCTTCTCTTTCCTTTACTTTCCCTCCTCTCTTTCATTTAATTCCATTCCGTTAAAACATTCTTATTTTCCACCCTCACCTTCCCTTCTCTCCCACTTTTCATTTCCTTTACTGCCTTCTTTTCCTATATGCTCTTTTTTGTTTTTTTACTTCCATTCCTTCTTTTTTTCACTCCCCATCCTCTGCTTCTTCCCCACTCCTCCCCATCCTTCAACCCTGCCCGTAAACTCCTTCTTTCCTTCCTATTCTTCCCTTACTTTCTATCTTTCTTCACACCCCTCTTTATCTGTTCTCCCTCCTCTCCTCCCTCCCTTCCCCTCTTCTGTTCCATTTCTTCCTCCTTCCACAACACCTACTTTCCTTCCTGCTCAGTTCTTCCTCTTCAGAAAATACTTCTTCAACCCTCCCCTTCTGCTCTCCTTCGTTTTCTCTTACCCCTCTTCTTTTATTTTTCCTCCCTCCATCCGTCCCTCCCTCTCTTCTCTCCTTTCCTCCCTCTACCCGTCCCTTCCTCTCTTCGTCTCTCCTTCCCCTCCTCCCTCTCTTCGTCTCTCCTCCCCCCCCCTTCCTCTCTACTTTCCCCCCTCCCATCCTCTTTTCCCTCCCTTTCTCTCTCGTTTCCTCCTTCCCTCTCCTTCACCACTTTCCTTAATGCCTTCCCCCCACCCTCCCGCTCTTCTTTTCTTTCCTCAATTCCTCCCTCCCCTTTTCTCCTCTTCACTCCTTTCCTCCACACCCCTCTCCCCCCCCAGCCGTGCCCGTACCGGTTACTGCTGCGCCTGACCACCCAATCATCCCTCGTAATGCTCCATATAAGTGGCTCACCTCTCTCTCTCTCTCTCTCTCTCTCTCTCTCTCACATACACACACACACACACTCACACACACAATAACACATCCACAACTCCCTCTCTCACTCTCTCTCTCTCTCTCTAGTAGGTAAGAGGAAGTGCTTGTGTGGAGAATAGGCTTCCAAGTAACACAGGTAGGGCAGTGCCGTGTGTGTGTGTGTGTGTGTGTGTGTGTGTGTGTGTGTGTGTGTGTGTGTGATAACACGTGTGGACGAGTGGGTGGGTTAGGTACGTGTCTGTGTGCGTGTCGGTGTGTGCGAGTACCTGTAAAAGCATTTATGTGCACGTGTGTGGGAGGCTGTGTACGTGTCTCCTTACGCAAAGTCACGGACGTTTATGTACGCTTGTCACATTAGCGGTGGGAAGGGCCCGTGGGGGAGAAGGGGAGAGGAGGAGGGGGCGGGGAGAAGATGGAGAGGGTGAGGGGAGGGAAGGAGGGAAGAAGGGAAGCGAAGAGGAGGAGGAGGAAGGGAGGCGGGTGGAGGGAGAGAGTGAAACGGTAGAGGGTAGAGAAAAGAATTAGGGATGGGGAGCTGGTGGGAGAAGGGCTGGGGAGAGGGAGGGGTGAGGGAATGACTGAGAGGAAAACAAGATATGGAAGTAAAGGGGGAGGAATGGAGGGGTGAAGAAGTAGAAAGAGGGAGTAGAGGAAAATGGAGAGAGGAGGGGGGAAAATTGAAATGGAAGGAGGGAGGGGAAGAGAAAAAGGGATAAGGAAGTATGTACATGAGTGAGGCCGAGGAAGGAGGAAGAGGTAGGAATGAAAAAAAAGGGAGGAGGGGGAAGTAAGAGGAAGAGGATGGTGGTAGGGGAGTTATAGGAGAGGAGGAGGGGTTGAGCTGAAGGGAAGAGGGGAGGGATAAGCGAATTGAAAGGGGTGGATGGGAGGGGAGGGATGGGAAGAATATTTGGTGGAGGGGGAGAGGAGAGGGAAGGGGAGGGGAAAGTAAAGAGGGAGGAGAAACGAGAGAGAGGGGAGGAGAGGGGAAGGGAGGGGAGTGCAAAACAGGTAAGGGAGTGGCTTTATCAGGAATGGGAGAGGAAAGAAGATGGGAGGGGGCGGGCTGAGGCAAGAGCAGAGAGGAGGGAAGGGGGGTTTGGAGACTGCACAGGAAGAGAAGGGGGAATGAGCTGGGGAAGAGGAGGGGAGGGGAGGGGATGAAATGGGGAAGGGAAGGGGAGGGGAGCGGAGGGGAGGAAATGAGTAGGGGAAGGGTAGGGGACGACACGCATACACGAGGAATTAGATGGGGAAGGGGAAGGGGGGACGGGAAAGGAGGATGGGAAAGGGCTGAGGACAGGTGGAATTGGGGAAGGGGTGGGGGGCAAGCAAAGGAAAGAGGGAAAAGCAATCAAAAGGAAAGAATGAAGTGAGGGGAGAGGAGGTGGGGGCAGAACACGGAAGAAGTACATGGCAGGAGAGGAGGGGGACATGGGACTTGGTTTGGGGGAGAGGAGCAGAGGGGAGTGGTGTGGAGAACAAGGAAAAGGGAAAGATGAGGGAAGGAGAGGCAGGTGCACAGGAAGAAAGGAATAGACAGCAGGAAATAGGGAGGCAATGGGAATAGGTAAGGGGAAGGAAGGCAGGGGAGGGGAGGACAGAGCCAAGAAGAGGTGGACTCAGAACATAGGGTAGATCTCAACTAGATCCAGACTACCAAATTTTTTCAAAGGACGTGATAATAAGGCAGTTTAATAATAATAATAATAATAATAATAATAATAATAATAATAATAATAATAATAACAATAATAATAATAATAATAATAATAATAGTAATTCAGAGCAGGTCGGTCTAATTATACTACAGAGAAAGCCCAATGGTTATAAAACCGCTGTCAAACGTGTTTTTTTAACAGAATTACCAATATACGGAACAAACTGCCTCCTACCGTGGTACAAAGTAGGTGTGTAAACATTTCAACACCTGCTGGATGAGCATTTGGCTACTGATCTCCAGCTCAGCATGTTCTTCCTTGACTATACTTTCTTCACACTAACCTGGCCCAGTTCTTCGTCCTTTCACGTGGCTCAGTGGCGGAAAAAGACATTACAAGGACTCTACAGCCTTTCCACAGCATTTTTTTTTTCGCAACTAGCATCATAGTCTAGTGATTAGCCATTGTTACCACTGAACATTCATGATGGAGATATGTCAATTTGGGGCCAAGACAGAGTAAAACTAGTATAATACATTTGCAATACAAATCTTGGCAGACAACCGCACAGCACCATCGTTGTCCTTAATGCTGCTTCAACATCCCCCTCTCTCTCGCTCCTTCTCTATCCGTCTATCTATCTACAGCCAGACAAAAACCCGGAGGGAGCGGCCACAGACGCATTGCCTCCAAGTCACACAGTCCGTCGCCATTATGCAGCCCCCTCTCCAACTCACATCCCCTCGCTCATATTCCTCTCCACCACATCCTTCTATTCATCCCACCCATCCTTTAAAACCAGCTTCAGTGGGACCAATGGGTTTGCCGGTGTTTGCTTTCCATCGTAATCTTTTGAAAGGGAGATGGAAGGAAATGTGGAAGGGAAAGCATAGCAGTGAAGGAAGGGAGAACGGACAGGTGGAGAGAAGAGAGGGAAGTGGAGGGAAGGGGTGGGCCAAAGCAAGGAAGGAATGGGGAACTGGTATACAAGAGGGGGGGAAGGTGAGGGGAATGGGGAGAGGGAGGAGGGGAGAGGGGAGGGGAAGAAAGAGGAGCGGGAGGGGAGAGAAGGGGTTAGGACTGGAGAGGAGGGGGGGAGGGAGAGGGGAGAAGAAAGCCGAGGACGGGAAGGGGAGGGGGAAGGGAAGAGGGAGGAGGAGGGGAGAGGGGAGGGGAAGAGAGAGGAGCGGGAGGGGATAGGATAGGAGGGGAGAGGAGAGGAGAGGGGGAGGGGAGGGAGGGCAGAGCAAGGATAGGAGTGGCTTATCAGAAAGAGCATCAAGAGGGCAAGAGGCCAGGAATGAACAGAGGGCAGGGCAGGGCAGGGCAGAAGAGGACAGAGCAGGGCAGGAAAGGGAAAAGGAGGACAGAGAGGGCAGGAAAGGGCGAAGGAGGACAGGAGAGAGAGGATGACAGGTCAGGGAAGAGAACAGAAAAAAAGGAAGAGAAGGGAAGGCAAGGGAAGGGAAGGGAAAGAAAGGAAGGGAAGAAAAACAGATGGAAAAGAAGGGAAGGAGGGGAAGAGAATAGAAGGGAAGGGGGGGAGGAAGAGAACAGAAAAGGAGGGCATGGCAGAGCAGAACAGAGCACAGTGTAGAAGAGAGAGAGAGAGAGAGAGAGAGAGAGAGTTGTTAGTACATGAGAAGTGGTGAGGAGAGGATGACAGGCAGAGAACAGGAAGGAAATGGGAGGGGAGGGCAAGGAAGGACGATGAATGGGAAAGGGGAAGGGAGAAGAGAGCGAACAAACAGAGGATATGAGAGAGGAGGAGGGAGAGGGGAAGGAAGAGAAGGGAAGGGGAGGGGAGGGGATGATGCAAAAAGAGGGGAGGGGGATGGTCATGAGAGTAGGTTAGGAAGACAGGAAGGGAAGACGAGGGCAAACAAGCAGAGATTTGGGCAGGGGATGGGCAGGGAGGGAGATAAGGATGGGTGAGGAAAGGGACACACAAGGCGAGGCAGGGCAGACGCGTGGCAGACGAGGGCCAGGCAAGGTCAAAGAAGGTCATGCAGGAGGAGACAAGCAGATAGTCAGACAAATACGGGGAAGAGGAAGCAAGGTGGGATGAGGGCGGGGAGAAGGAGAGGGATGAAGGGGGGAGGGGAGAAAAGGTGGAGACGGAAGGGGAGGTAAGGGGAGTACAGGTCAAGGGTCGGGAAGGGGGGGGGGAGACGTAAGGATAATGGGAGAAGGAAGCAAGGTTGGGAGAAGAGAGGGTTAGAAAATGGCAGATGATGAAAAGGGATATAAGAGATAGGGAAATGATGGAAGGGGAGATGAAGGGAGTGGAGACAACAAGTAGACACCCATGCAGGTAAGGGGAGAAGGAAGCAAGGTTCAGTGAGGGAGGTGAGAAGCGGAGGGAGGGTGGGAAGACAGGAAGAAAAATGAGGATGGGATGAGTTCAAAAGGATGATGATAAAGAAAGGAGACCAGGTAGAGAGAAGGAAGTGGGGAGGAGAGGGAAGATAGGGGGAAGTCAGGAAGGTGAGGAGAGGGAGGTGAAGAGAAGAAAAACAAGGAGATGGTGAAGATCTGTGGAGGAGGAAGCAAGGTAGGCTGAAGGAGGTGAGAAAAGGAGGAAAGGTGAAGGGAGGTGAGGAAAGGTCAGAAGGGAGTTAAAAACAGGAGGGAAAAACGTTGAATGTGGGAGGTGAGGAGAGAGGAAATCAGAGAAGGGGAGAAGAGACGAGGAAGGTGAGAGGAATGGTTAGGAATGTGAGGGGAGGGCAGGAGAGACGAAGAAGGTGAGAGGAATGGTTAGGAATGTGAGGGGAGACGAGGAGAGACGAGGAAGGTGAGAGGAATGGTTAGGAATGTGAGGGGGGGGAGGAGAGACGAGGAAGGTGAGAGGAATGGTTAGGAATATGAGGGGAGGGAAGAAGAGACGAAGAAGGTGAGAGGAATGGTTAGGAATGTGAGGGGAGGAGAGAAGAGACGAAGAAGGTGAGAGGAATGGTTAGGGGAAGGTGAGAGATATGGTTAGGAATGTGAGGGGAGGGCAGGAGAGACGAGGAAGGTGAGAGGAATGGTTAGGAATGTGAGGGGAGGGAAGGAGAGACGAGGAAGGTGAGAGGAATGGTCAGGAATGTGAGGGGAGGGGAGGAGGGAGAAGCACAGGTCAAAAGATCAGGAAAATATGAGACGCAGAGGCACAGTGGGATGGGGGATGATGGTGTGGGTGGCGGGGCTGGCCAGGGTAATGCACACTGCCCAAAATAATAACACACAACCTACACTATACAACTCTACGAATATTTTTTTAACTACACATTCTCTTTTCCTACAAACCACCCTACACAAAACATGGAAGTTGTGGGTCGACTGGTCTGATATGGTCGTGCTGATGGTTTCTATCTATCTATCTATTGCCAGACGCCTCAATCCCGTTTGGGGTGGCCACAAACAAATCGCCTCCAAGTCGCTGATGGTTTAATTCAATTATTTCTCCAACCACAAGGAGAATAACAACAAAAAAGTAAAAAACGCATGACTTTTATATGTCCTGCGTTTCGAGAGAGAGAGAGAGAGAGAGAGAGAGAGAGAGAGAGAGAGAGAGAGAGAGAATCTATAAACCCAAGAAACTGAAGTGGGTGAGATTCCCGGCCATTCCTTTCAAAAAATTCAGCGAGCCTTTAGGCACTAGCCAGAACATAAGCCCATGAGAGACTGGTATAAAATCTGAGTGATATAAATTTTGAGTGGTATAAATTTTGAGTGGAATAAAATCTGAGTAGTATAAATTTTGAGTGGTATAAATTTTGAGTGGTACAAATTTTGAGTGGTACAAATTTTGAGTGGTACAAATTTTGAGTGGTATAAATTTTGAGTAATATAAAATTTTGAGTGGTATAAATTTTAAATGGTAAAAATTTTGAGACTGGTATAAAGTTTGAGACTGGTATAAAATCTGAGTGATATAAATTTTGAGTGGTATAAATTCTGAGTGATAAAAATTTTGAGACTGGTATAAATTCTGAGACTGGTATAAATTCTGAGACTGGTGTAAATTCTGAGACTGGTATAAGTTTTCAGTGGTATAAATTTTGAGACGTGTAGATTGTGAGTGGTATAAATTCTGAGACTGGTATAAAAGCTGAGACTGATATAAGTTTTTAGTGGTATAAATTCTGAGACTGGTATAAAATTTGGGAGACTGGTATAAACACTGCCATGTCCACACCGTCTTCCTACGCATCCCTCCACCTGTCTTGGTCTTTATCTCTCGCTTCCATCCTCGTGGATTTATGGCCGTCCCTCCAAATGGCCACTATTGTTCTTGTAAAGCTATCAACAACGATGCTCCTCAAGTGACCTGGCCTTCAACAAAACCCTTGGCCTTTTATTCGTCGGTGATCATCGCCTCTCTCTCTCTCTCTCTCTCTCCCTCAAGCTATCAACAACGATACTCAAGTGACCTGGTCTTCAACACAACTCTTGGTCTTTTATTCGTCAGTGATCATGTTTTGGTTCCTCTCTCTCTCTCTCTCTCTCTCTCTCTCCAGTAAACTCCCCTCTTCTTATTCGTCAGTGATAATCGTGTTTCTCTCTCTCTCTCTCTCTCTCTCTCTCTCTCTCTTTCTCTCGGTTAAGTCTTGTAGGTTTCTTCACATAATTCAAGTCTCTCTAACAGAGATAATACTACACTGCCTCTCCTGCTAAATTAGGAGCAAAATGAGAGAGAGAGAGAGAGATCCAGACCTTGCTCCAAACTTCCTACTCCCACAACACTATTTATCACACTAGATTCTGCACGCTTCCTCACCTGCATTCAATCCAGCCACAACATGCTACAAACAAGAGTATCCAGCATTAACAGTCCATACATAACCAGGGTGTATTCTCAGTCTTCCACAAAAAAATTCGTATACACACATACACAAAACATACACACATACATGCATACACAAAGCACATAAGTTATACAAATACATACATACATATATACCGTACATATACATAAACAAAACTGGTAACCTTCTGAACTCTTCTATACATCATGACAAACTTCTGCAGCCTCCCCCCCCCTCTTTTCTTTCTCAAAAGAAAAAAAAAAAAATCAGAGTTGTCCCAGTCATGCAGGGGGTAAACAGACATCCACCTAAAACCACTACACTCTTGAACAATCTCGGCGTTCTCATTTCCTCATTCCAGCTTCCACCATAAAATGCAGATGTGTTCAAGTGTTCAAGCATCCCCAACCGAACAGGTCTTGAATTTGTCTCTCTTCTATTTTGTTGTCTTCCAGCATGGACAGATTTGGTCAGCGTGCGTTCATGCTGCTGTCCCCTCCCCTTGCATATATTAACCTCTTCTTTGAGAGCACGTTTGGTTTACTGTATTCTGGCAGTCACTTAAGATTTGATTTGTGTCCCTTTTATAGTCTTTCCCTTAGGACAGGTAGGCCAAAATAATAATAATAATAATAATAATAATAACAATAATAATAATAATAATAATAATAATAAAGTTAAGAGGTTACTGGAGATTGCTTGAAACCCCATCAGTTAGAGAGGTCGCCCCTAAACTCAACAAAATCATGTGTGTAAAGTAAGTAAGAAAAAACATAATCCTGAGGGTGTTAAATGCAATGTGTTCAGGTATCTCTGACCGAACGCGCCTTCAGTCTGGCTTCGTTTTGCTGCACTGCCCAGGGTATAGCTTTAGTTTAGGTATATATATTTTTTGTCGAGCCTTCTTGCATAAAAAGGATTGGGGCCAGATACAAGGTTACTGTAGTCTAAATCACTTAAGGTTAGATGTCTGGCCTACGCTCCTGATGGCTTGACATGATGACCTCTAGCTGCGTCGTAACCCCTCCAATCCGATGATATATTTAGTCTATTCTTACTATACCCAAGTTATTTTCTTCAGTTTAGGGGAGACTTTTCGACCTGGCGGGGTATATGTGGCCTTCATTATCCCCTTCACTTCTACAGAATTCTCCTTATGTTGAATAAAATCGTGTTGTGGTGGCTTGATTAACATGAACATAACGTCCTCTGGTTGAATGGGTTAAGGGTTCGAATCGATGCACCACACCATCACCAAACATTAAAAAACATAAAGTAATGAAGGTGGCTATTGCTTACCAGTACACAAAAACAAAGTACCCGGTATACATGAAACAAGAATGACCCCGAGACGATGATGATCCGCCCACTCGAGGCAGATAACTTTTCAGGCCAGTGACATTGACCTTTTCACCCATGACCCTCAGACGCGAACTTGACTTACTTAAGGTGAATAGCTATAGCATGTTTGTTCTAACCTGACTAACCTGACCAAAACCTCTAACTCATTCCAGCTTAACTGATGACCAAGTGACACGGGAGAGGGGGGGTCGATTTGACAAATAACCAATGGGATTTATTCCCATCTCATAACTGGGACTCACTGAATTTTACGGAACCACGACCTAGTATTCGAGTCGTAGGAATGGCCCGGTTCCGTCATGTGAATACAAATCGAGTATTCATACCTAGAGAAAATGTGCTCTATAGGGCAAGGCTTCCAAATGTAGACGCGACCAAAATCATTACCTTCCTGTTACGCTAATGGCACTAAGCAGCTAAAGAAAACATAATTCTTAACGTAATCCAAAGTGAGTGCAGGAGGAAGGAGGCAACGGTGACGACCACAGACACTATAAATAAACTGGCCTAACCTTAACTTGTATATACAGTATATTTCAATATACGCTTGCCTTCGCTGATATAACCACCAAATACTTTAAGATCAGAGTGAATATTTGAGTGGCAAAATGAGAGGAAGGCAGGCAGGGAGTTAGGATGACAGGCTAGGAAGAGGGGTAGGCAGGGAAGGAGAGGCAGGCAGGCAGGTAGGAAGAGGCACGGTGAGGCAGGCAAGGTGGAGCAGAGGGGGGGGGGACGGTAGCATTCCTAGCACCCAAACACCACCATATGTCCCCTCTCCACACTCACCACACACCCCCACCACACTCATGCGCACCCACACACCACACTACACCCCGCCACCACGTGAAAACAGCATTTGCATATTCATAAACATCGAAAAAAACACCTTTGCCTTAACCTGACCTACCTTAAACTTCAAATAAACACACTTTGCCAATGTAAACACCGAGATGACACACTTGACCTTTCCTAAACATAATTTAAGCATATGTCATCAACTTTACCATAATTTCCCCTACAGATCGAGTAAACAAGCCTGATTTTACCAATATGGCCTAAACACTATGTAAACATGGAGATAAAACACACACACACACACACACACACACACACACACACACACACACACACACACTACATTAACCAAACAAAAGCGTCTAACTTAACGGAAATTAGCCCAAACTAACAAAATCTAACCCAATTATACCCTATTCAACGTACTAACCCAACCCAACCCAACCAAACCAACTCAAACCTGCTTATTTTCATCAAGCATGCGAACACAGGGGTTAAACTATCTACACTCTCGCTCATCCCAACCCACACGCACTCAATATAAACACTCAACCTGGAAGACTGTCATAAAGACCTAATTTGTACACTGCTTAACATAATAAGTATGTAAATTTGCATGACTAAAATAGCAAACATCTCTACAAACACACATGTAGGTCTATTTCTCTCTCTCTCTCTCTCTCTCTCTCTCTCTCTCTCTCTCTCTCCACATACAGTGACCCCCACCCGCACTGTAGCATATTCATCCTTCCAAATTATGCTTATAATTTGCCTGATTTTAGATACAGAGGTTTTATTCAGCTGAGGGAGATATTAGGACAGGATGGGTTTAATACAGCCTTCGTTATCCCCTTCACTACCCGAGATACTTTCAAAGCCGAATAAAATCGTCTGGTGATGGCCTGAATGAAATGACAAAAGACATTATCGTAGTAAAGACGTTGGGATACGCACAAAAATTACTTACTTACACACACACACACACACACACACACACACACACACACACACACACACACACACACACACAGAAACCCTACCCCAACAAACTCCACCCCTACACCCCAAACACCCCACCCCTACCACCACCCACCCACCCCACTCCAAACACCTAATCTGCATCCGGTAAAACAAGCAGCCCACTTTTTAACACCACAATAAAAAGCCCAAAGGTGGAGTGGGGCCATAAAACATAACAAAACACCGGGCCAAAAAACGAATTAATATGCAAATAAAGGAAAGCTAAAGCCAGCTATTAGCACGGCCAGAGTAAACAGAGGGCTGGGAAGCACGTTCTTAAAGCCCCTCATTTACATACCGCTAAACAAACACGTAAATATTTATTAAGAGGGCTCGCAAGACTCACAGCTACGGGAATCTTATGAGAGATGGGACTTACAGCACTTAGCACTTGGGGAGCTGGCTATCATTCCACTACGACACGTATTATTGTCTCGCTACCGGCAGACAAATTTATTCTTCAAGAGGTTTGTGAGTTTTATTTTAATGGTCTTCACACTATGGTGGAGACAATACAGATTTGTCCAGTTTCTCTATTCTCCTTATCTTACTCCTCCAAGCAATTATCATTTTGGTGTCATGCCTTCATTTCTATACCATTTCACTTCAAACTTAATTGTTCCATTAGCAAATACCGTACCTCGGGACTTCTTCCTTTTTTTCTTTTTCGACATTTTAA
>NC_137060.1:27156098-27296098 GCF_032717465.1 Coenobita brevimanus | reverse complement strand
ATACCTGCACACCCACCCGCCCAGTGCCCACACACCTTACCACACCACCTGCCCAACCCCACCCACAACCATCCAACTTGCCAACCATCTGCTCACATTACCATTCCATTCCACCTACCCAACCACCTGTCAATCCCATTAACTTACCCACCTGCCTCCCCATCTGTTAATTCCACCTATCCACCCACCTGCCTCTCCACCTACCGGCCTTACCTGGTCATCCACCTATCAAACTGTACTTTACACCTCACTTACCCACACGCCTACTGTACTTCAAACTTTCTACCTCACGTACCCACCCACCGATTAACACACCTTCCCACTTCCACCAACCCACACAATTTCCTCACTATCCACCCAGCTGCCCACATCATATATACCTCCATCTCTTACTCCATTTGCTTTTTCAAATAACCACCTATCCCTCCACCTCCCACTCCACATCCCACTCACTAGCCATCCTTCCCTTCACCCAAACACCCACCAACCACACCTACCACTTACCCTTCCCACCCAACTACACCACCTAACCACTCACCCACTCTGTCATCACCCCCCACCCTCTCTCTCTCCCACCCCACCTAACCACTAAGCCAGTCCTGTCATCACACAGCCTCTCTCTCTTGTACCTTCTCCAAATTTGTAAGGATTCCTACCCAAACGAATGACTGGCGCTGGTAAGGGATCTGTACACAAATATAGGCATAACACACACACACACACACACACACGTATACTTGGGAACAAACACGCACGCACACATATCGACATACATGTCCAGATAATCTCATACAGGAAAAAGACACACAAACATTAGCATATGCATAAGCTTATGCATACGAGTCCACAGGATGTATGTGCCATATATATATATATATATATATATATATATATATATATGGTATACACACACACACACACACACACACACACACACACACACACACACACAAACACACACACACACACACACGCACACATCAAGCCAATCTAAATCCCCACCCTCATCATCAATATAACCAGGCTGCGGTAGATCACTGCAGGACAAAAGCCTCTCCCAACTTTCTCCACCCTGACCTATTGGCTGTTAACCTGTTCCATCCACGTCTGGCAAATTTACGGGTTTCATTCTTACACCTGGAGCCGGATTTAGGAAGATTCTTAGCCCATATTCACATTAAATAAGTACCGATTAATTAAGACTCTGAGGCAGTCTCTACCATAACAAGTATTCTCTCTTCTCTTTAACTAGACGTCAAATCGCCATCTCCCCATTTGTAACACTGGGCTAGAGCAACAGATTAACACTAGAATATGCTGCTAGTCACGAAGAAGTACTGTGGAAAGGATGTTAAGCTGTTGTGTTATCTTACTCTGCCACTGAGCAATGGGAAAAAACAGCCTATGCAAAAGCAAGAAAATATCCACCTAGTTAAAAATAAATAAACTACAGTAAAACATCAAGAATAACTTTGATTTGTATTTTTCGCTCTTATACCCATGCTTGTTTGGCTGTGAAGTGTTTGGCAGCTGTGTGAGAGAATATATATGTACAAATAAGCAGATTTATATACAACTCAGGATCCATAGCAAATTAGGAATCTTTTTTTTTTTCTTTTCTGTCGTATTTTTTCGTTTTAATATTCACGCTAGTTTTGGTTGAGATGTGTTTGATGGATGCGAGAGAGAAGATAATGGTATAAATAAGCAATCTTAAATACAACTTAGGTTCAAGAAAGTGTGCTTCCTTGTTAATTGACAGGTAGTTGTGTAAGTGCTGATTAGAGTTTATTAACGCAATCTTATATACACCTTAGACTCTAGAAAGTGTGCCTGAATTGCTTAGTGAGTGGTAGTTGTGTAAGTGAATATCAGAATTTAACAATGCAATCTTAAACAGGATCGAGAAAATTGGTTTGGCTGTGAAGTGTCTGGCAGCTGTATGAGTGGGGATAAAAGTATACTGTAAACATGCAGTCTTAACCCCTTGAATCCAGTGACGTTAGTTTTACATTCATTCTTACTACATCCTGACAATTTTGATTCAACTAGGGATATATCTCGTATTGCGGGGATTATTGAAGGCTACATCTAACCCCTTCAGTTCGATATTTCTCTCCCAAGCCGAGTATGAGTGTCTGAGAATAGTATTAATATAAAAGACGTCATCGTTGTGAAGCGGTGAAATCCAATGTAGGAGCAATGAAAGTTTTAGAATTCAGCTCCTGGTTTTCCTCCTACCTCGTCCTCAAACTCCATCTCCGATTCACCCCTCCGGTAAAGCTAACTTTATACTTAAGGCTCTTGGTTATTTCGCCTTTCTGCCTCTAAGGGTTTGACCTATGGCACAGCTGAGGCCAGGAGTTCGACTAATATTTGACCTATTTTTACTTCCCTCTTCTGGCTAACATTCCTAGGCTGAAAGAGGCTTAGTAGGTTTCTCTGGCCACAGATGATTCTCCTTGAGTTAACGTGTCAGGGAAGAAAGTGACGGACGTGTCCTGAGTGGGAAGGAGAATAATATACTCTTCTTTCCTCTGCTTGCTAATATTCTTAAGCTGGAAGAGGCATGGTTTGTTTCGCCAGTCACAGATAATTCTCTTTGCTTTGATGCATCAGGGAAGAAAGTGACGGACTGTGCCCTAAGTGCCAAGGAGACGCAATGGAACAGCAGGCGAACTTTGTCCTTAACCATACCATGTTGATCCATCCATTGTCTAAGAAACCAAGAGCTGCCCGAGTGCCCATGTCCATTTCTGTTTCATAATTATGGTGATTATATCTTCTATTTTTGTATGTTCCCTTACCAAACAAGCTCGTTCCTTATCCCAAGCATGTGATGCCTAACATTATGCTCTCCATTCTCCTCAGAACCACTCCTCCGTTAACCCTTTCAATACGATGACGTCTTTTTACATTTAAGGCACGGGGCAAATTGGATCCATACTTGTCTTCTAGTCTACTTGTTTTGCGATTTTCCCCCCATCAGTACCACATACTACCAAATACATGAATTTATACATAAGAAACAAACCTTTGGAAATCTTATGCATCTGCTCGCAAATGTTGCCTCTTTATTCTACTTTATTTTTGTTGCTGCCAGGCGTTCTTCTATTATCATACAAGCTTTCTTCTAACTCTGCCATATAATGTCTAGCTACATCTTCTAAGTTCTTCTCACAGCCATTCCTTAAGTTAAATCCTCTAATATGATAATGACTTCTTCCATTTTACTTCTGCGGCCACCAGACGATTCTATCCTCATCCCATTTCTCACCTCATCTTTCTTTCATGTGATACCTAATATTATCCTCTCCTCATCTTCTCCAAGGTGCTCCTAAGGTAAAAGTCTTGGTCAGTCTCCACGCTTTGCATGCATATGTTTGTACAGGAAAGATAATGATACTACGATTTGGGTTCAGTGATCGGGATAGAAAAAAACGGCCAGGAGAGCAAGGATCAAATAGAAAAAACGTACCCGGGTTGAAGGAGTTAAAAGGCTCCATGCTTCAAACCCATATGTTTGTACAGGTAAGGTAAAACGATTATATACCTTTGTACTATAGAGACAGCGGTACAACAAAACCACCAGGAGATAGCAAGAGTAATGTGAAAATGTACACACCAGGTTGAATGGGTAAACAGTCTTTGTCAGGCGCTATGTCCCGAATCCATAAGTTCTGTAAGGGAAGGACATGCTGATTACACACCTTTGTTTTTTGATACAGTGGGTGGAGAAAACCCGTATGGAAATAGTAAGATTAACATAGGTGAATGGATAAACAGTCTTTGTCAGGCACCATGTTTCGTATCCATAAGTTTGTATACGAAGGTCACACTGATTATATCCCTTTGTTTTTAGATACAGGGGTGGCTTACCCTCTGTGACGTTAAAATCAGTTCCCTTTATCTCGTTAAGAAAATGGTATGTAATCAGTGCCTCCCTCCTGTTCTAACTTATGGATCAGAAAATCTCGAGCCTTACACACACACACACACACACACACACACACACACACACACACACACACACACACACACACACATACATATTCTATCTATCTTTGTATTCATCTCTTTTATTATCGATCTATCCTCAACTCTATCATCTGTGTATTCGTCTTTCTGTTATCTATCCTTTCTCATCTATTAGTCTATCTATCCATCTATCTATGTATTCAGCTGTGTGTGTGTGTGTGTGTGTGTGTGTGTGTGTGTGTGTGTGTGTGTGTGTGTGTGTGTGTGTGTGTGTGTGTGTGTGTGTGTGTGTGTGTGTGTGTGTCCCAGCACACTACAAACTCTGCATGCACCATCAGTTCCCACCACATTCCTATTTTCAGCGGCGTTTCACCCCGTAAATCCAACACTCTCTACCTGAGCTGAATAACATCGTCTGGAGGTTGTCAGCATATAACAGGAAACTCGTCATTCTGGCTAAGGGGTTACTGAAGGTTGATTTCTTAACCTTTCAGAACGATGGGACATTTTTCATTGTTTTTGCTATATATAAACTTCTCGTTAATTCAGTTCGAAGATTTCTCCAGTTTGTATGTATTCTCTTATCCTTCATTCACCTCCTCATTTCTGCTCTATCTTCCACATCCTTCTTTCTCTATCCAGCTCGACCTTATTTCACTATCCATACTAGCCTTTTATTCTCTACTTCACCTCTTATTCTTTCATGTTCATCCACCTCTCCATTTACATCTTACCACAGCCTCCACTTCTTCCTACCTTATTCAAGTTCACTTATTTATCCTTCCCTACTCCACATTCCATACCTCACAATTCATTCCTTCATTTACATCTTCTAAGCCTCTCTTCCTTATCCAAATCCACTTCATCCTTCATACTTCCTACCTCTCCACTCTTTCACCTACATCTAATTCTTCCTCCGTATCCAGATCTAATTTATACACCATCCTTCCCAATTCCTCCATTCTCCATGCTTCAAAAATCATTCTTTCGTCTACATCTGCTAATTCTTTCTTCCTTATCTACACCCACTTTATCCCATACAGCTCCCTACCCCTCCACCCTCTTCTTCACTCCATATATTTGGCTAGGGCTCCCCATACATGACCATACACCCTTCCCTACCCGCCTTCCTAACACATGTCTACCCACCTGCCTAGCCCATCCCTCTCCACCTACAATTAACCCCCCTACCCACCTGCTTCAAACATTCCAATCCACCTACCTAACCTACCTACTTAATCCACTGCTACCCACCTACCTAACCTACCCACATAATCCACTCCTACCATCCTAACTAACCTACCCAATTGACCCACTCCTTCTCATCTTTCTAACCTACCCATCTAACCCACCCCTACTCACCTAACTCATCTCTACCCACGAACCTAACTTTTGTACCCTCCAACCCAACCCTCCCCTACCCACCTACCAAACCCACTCACCCGACCCACCTAGTCCTGGCCACCTTTACCTGTTAGCTGAGTTTGGCAGAACCACCCCTAGCATCAACCACACCTCCCCACATATTTTTTTTTCTTACACTCTTCCTTCCTTGTTAGCTACTTCCTATTTACTTCCTTCTTCCGTTAGTCATTTTTCTACAATCGTCTTCTAGAGTATCATTTTGAACACATTTCAACTGCAGCTTCCCTTTATTCAAAGGAACACTGCCTTGATCTGGCGATGAAGCTTGCATATTCCAGTGATCAGTGCAGCTGTACCCAGTCAAGTGCAACCATACTAGTTAGGTTCACTGTTACGGATCAAACAAAAAGTATTCCCCTCGCACACCACCTGGGACAGCACTAGTGAAAATCGGCTCAACCCCTCCCTTTAAGCCACGGTCACAAGCCCTATCAGTCCATGGCCCACAGTCTGCAGCACCAACGGGACAACTGGCCATGGCAGCGGTCACACCTGCTCCAAAACAAATGGTCATAATTGTTGCAGTCAGGAAGTAGCTTGAATTGTGCATTGCCAGGCACGTCCTTCACAGAAGAGAGAACACATGCACAACCATGTTATCAAAGTGCAAACCAGAGATGCAGTGAGACAGGCAGGAAGCAAAGAAGGGGATGAAACTCTCAGAAATGCTTATGCCGAATGGTACAGCCTATTAGATCATAAAAGAGAAATGGAAGAAGTCATCGTCCTGAAGTGGACTAACTCATGCTGCTACTACTGTTATTGATGGTGATGATAATGATGACGAGGATGATGATGATGTCCATTTTTGGGCAGTGCATGGCAGATCTCACATTTTTCCTTGCGGTTCTGGATAATGGAACTTGTGGGTGTGTAAAGGGGGGAGACTGCTGATTTACCATCTTCATAAGTTATATCCAAAAAGGGTGGAGACTTAAGATTTACAATCTTCAGTTATTTCCATAAAAATCTTACTTTATAGCCCAATTATCTCGTAAAAACCACCAAGTCTAGACTACTGTTTGCTTTCCCTTATACTCAGACATCTCCCCCTTCCCCTACCCTCAACCCACCTTCCCCTTCCCTTTCCCAACTTTCCTCCTTTCCCCTTCCCTTACCTAAAGCCACCCTTACCCTCCACCTCCTCGTCCCTACCTTTCCCCACCTTTCCCCTCTCCCACCCCGTCCCTACCTGTCCCTACCCTTCTCCTCTCCCTCCTCTTCCCTTTCCCCATACCCTCTACCCACCCTTCCCCTACTCCCTCCCTTCCTCACCCTTCCCCATCACTCTTACATCTTCAAAACCTCCTCTTCCTGCCTTTCTACGCCCTTTTGCCCATATCAGGTAATGTAAACGTCAGAATCACAGTCTTTCTTCCATCCTCCAACTCATACTTTTCTCCAATGTCTCCCTCCGCCTCGGCACCTAATATCCCTAAATCTTCCTCCTCCCTCCAGTTTCTTCCTTCTTACCTACCTACCTTTCTCTTTACCAGTCTTTCACCTCCCTTTATATTCCCGTCTTTTCCTTTCTCCTTTCTCATACTACTACATTTCTTCACTTTCTCCCTCCATCTAAGTTCCTAATATTCTAAAATCTCCCCCCTCCCGCCTTCCTTTCGGTTCCCCCTTCTTACCTATCTACCCTCCCCTTTAATTATCTTTCACTTCTCTTTCTCTTCCTGATTTCTTCTTTCTCCTCTACTCCAACTCCTACTTTACTCCTCTCCCTCCGCCTTGGCAAACGATTATTTCTAAATGTGGAGAATGGAGACGAAAGGGAGAAAGTCGAAGAAACATTATCGAAAGGAGAAAGGATCGAAAGAGGAAGAGCCGGAAGAAGGGGAAGAAAGTCAAGGAGAGGACTCTGGAAGGATGAAAAATGAAGGGGATGGGTGGGAAGAGTAGGGGAAAGGAGGGAAAGAAGGAGAAGACTTGACGAGAGGGAAAGAATGAAGGATTGGAAGTATGGTGTAAGAAGAAAGGAGACGAGAAAAAAAGGCGAAGAAGGGAAAAAAAAGGAAGAGAAAAGGAGGCAGAAGGTAAATAGAAAGTATGATAGAGTGATAGATCTGGCATTCAATTTTCCTTGAGTTTCTTGTAAAGTTAAATATGTCTTTTTATCCTTCTATCAATCCCCCCCCCCTCTCTCTCTGATCCTTCGCCCTTCTACTACCTACCAATCCACCTCCTTTCCATCCCCCTAACCTCTCCATATCTCTACGTCCCTAACCTCCTTCCAAGCCTCCCCACCCCACTCCTCTCCCTCCCTCCCCCTCTCTCTCCCTTCAGTTCCAACCTCTCCATTCTTATACATCCTCCCTACATGTCTCTCTCCCTCCTCCACCACTCCCAACACCTCATTCTTACCCCCTCCCCCTCTCTTCAAACAACCCCTTTTCTACTCCTTTACCCAAACTCGTCAGTAGGGTAACACTTATAATAATGTCTTCCTTTTTTGTACTTTTTCTGAGTCCCTTATACCCTCCATTAACCTTAATATCCCTCAATCTTTCGCAAACTACCTTCCATTAACTTTCCATTCCTACCTATCCTTAAACTGCCTTCCATACCTTCCCACCAACTCACTTCTGCACTCACTCTTCATCCCTCCAACCTCTTCATTGCTCTAACTTCTTGATGCACCCCTCCTTTCTCTAAAAGCCTCCACTCTACTCACACTCCTCTCTCTCTCTCTCTCTCTCCGCTTCCCTACCTTCCCTACAAGCCTCCCTACACCCCCCCTCTCCCCTCCTTACCCAAACTCGGCTGTAGGGTAACACTGATGATAATGCCTCCCTTATTTGTACTTTTCCTGTAACTCCACCAACGGGGCTACAGCTGCTGCCTCTACCTCCTGTAACCCAATGTAATTTTACTGTATTTTCCTGTATCTGGTTGTATTCTTTTTGTATTTCTTTGTACTTGTGGTGAGGAAGAATTCTGATGTTGTGGCAAAATGGGATAAAGTTAGTTTTGTCCTTTCCCTCTCTCTCTCTCTCTCTCTCTCTCTCTCTCTCTCTCTCTCTCTCTCTCACTGCGCGCGGTGTTAGTAGGCTGTGTGTGTGTGTGTGTGTGTGTGTGTGTGTGTGTGTGTGTGTGTGTGTGTGTGTGTGTGTGTGTGTGTGTGTGTGTGTGTGTGTGTGTGTGTGTGTGTGTGTGTGTGTGTGTGTGTGTGTGTGTGTGTGAGAGAGAGAGAGAGAGAGAGAGAGAGAGAGAGAGAGAGAGAGAGAGAATTTCAGAAGGTGTTGGTGATGTTTTCGTGCAGAGATTATCAAGCAAGGCAAGGAAACCAAGGAATAGCAATAGATCCTCCCCCCACCCTCCCTATCTCTCCTTCTACCTTCCCTCTTTTCCCCTCCATCCTACACCCCTTCTTCCTTTCCCTGCCCTCCCTCCTTTCCTCTTCCTTCTCTCTCTCTCTCTCTCTCTCTCTCTCTCTCTCTCTCTCTCTCTCTCTCCCTACCTCATTCTCTTCTTCCACTTTATCTAAAATCTCATACCTCCTCGTTTACTTATTCCTTCTTCCTCCTCTCTCTGCTTCTTAACATTACCTTCCTCCTTTTATCCTTCACCCTTGCTTTACCTACCTACCTACCTCCTTCCTTTCCTTCCTCATCTCCACCTACCTACCTCCTTCCTTTCCTTCCTTATCTCCTACCTTCTTACCTACCTCCTTCCTTTCCTTCCTTATCTCCTACCTTCTTACCTACCTCCTTCCTTTCCTTCCTTATCTCCTACCTTCTTACCTACCTCCTTCCTTTCCTTCCTTATCTCCTACCTTCTTACCTACCTCCTTCCTTTCCTTCCTTATATCCTACCTTCTTACCTACCTCCTTCCTTTCCTTCCTTATCTCCTACCTTCTTACCTACCTCCTTCCTTTCCTTCCTCATCCCCAGATCCTTCACCTTGATTTTTATTTCCCCTCTGAACGTCCCAATCACTTATTTCATCGTCATTTTTATGCATTCGACTCTATGCATATGCTGGGTAATTCAATCCCGAGTCCCAGCAGTCCTACGCACAACAGATGGTACTACACACCTTCACACAATACCACTTGGGCGCTAGTACCGTAAAAACCATACTTGATATGTTTCAATGGCACGTCCACGGGTCTTGTGAAAAATCAAATCTACAATCTAATGACGTATTTTACATTTTGTTTACGCATTTTACGTATTATTCATGTATTTTACATTTACGTATTTTACATTTTATTTACGAATTTAACTTTTTATTCACGTATTTTACATTTACGCATTTTACATTTTATTCACGTATTTTACATATTATTAACGTATTTACCTTTTTATTCACGTATTTTACATATTATTAACGTATTTACCTTTTTATTCACGTATTTCACATTTTATTCCTGTTACTTTCAGAACATTTTTATTCGGTTTAGGAGAGATCTGTCGTACTTAAGAGGTAATGAAGGAAAAATTTTAACCCCTGCAGGTCGACAAGTCACTCCCCAACTGAATATCGTCTGAAGATACCAAGGATAAAATATTAAATGCCACTCGACCCATGGAATTAAGCCTGTTATAGTGAAGCGTAGTCCTAATTTCGATCGATTTATATATCTAGTGTTAGGTTTTGTTTTATATATAGGTTTTTTTTTTTATTATTAGGCCACATTTAATCAGCCTACAATGTTCCCACCACCAGCGTCCCTTTTGAACAGCAGTCCACTCCTTCACCACCTGACCACCACCTCCCACGGTCATGTCAGGGCTGTACAGAACGGTCGCTACAATACATTAATTCATTCACTCCCCTTACTGTATTTTTCTCTTATCTTCTGTATACTCGTACTTCCTCGCTTTAATCTCTCTCTCTCTCTCTCTCCTTTAATCCTGTCTTCTCTACAGTACATCCTCCCTTCTGCCTTTCATTCCCACCTTCCCTCCCTCACTCCTTCTATCCCTCACTCCTTCCTACCTAATCTAGCTTTCCATATCAGATTGCTCCCTACCCTCCCTCCCACTCTCCCTGTCTCTACTATCCTTCCCTCTCCCTCTCCCTCCCTCCTTCCTTCCTTATCTTGCTTTCCCAAATCAGTATCTTCCCTCCCTCCCTCCCTCCTCCCCCATCCTTTTCCTAATTTTGCTTTCCATATTAGATTTCTCTCTTCCCTCGTCTCCCCTCCCCTCCCATCCTCTCAACTCCTCCACCCTCCCTCCCTACCCCACCTACCTGTCCTTCATTATACTCTCTCGCTCTCTCTGTCTGTCTCTCTCTCTCCCTCTCCAATTTTCTCCCTTCTTCCTCTCTGCACAATTCACCTTTCCTTCTTACTTTACATCAGAACCTTCACTCCCATTTTCTTTCCTTCCCTCCTTCCTTTTCTCCACTTTCCTTCCTTCCGTCCTTCCCTCCTTTTCTCCACTTCCTTCATCCTTGCTACTACTGATTTCCATACACATAATCTCATTTCAGCACTATTCTTGAACTCTTATTACTTATCTTCTATCTTTTTTATTCGTCTCCTTTTTCACCACTTCCTTCTTCCTATTACTTCCGTACTAAAGCCCCCTCCACACCCCCTCCCCTCCCCCATCCCAAGAAACCATATGCGGTCACTCTCCCCTCCCCTCCCCTCCCAGTTTCCATACATGCCTCTACCTTCCACCCCTCTCCTTCCCTCCCACCTCTCTCTCCTTTCCTCTCTCTCTATCCCATCTTCCCCACCCCTAGCTTTCCTCCCCCCACTCCCCATCCACATCCTCTCTCTTTTAGCACTTTCCACTTCCTCCCTCCCACCAACTGCTTGTTTACATGCACTTAATCTACTCTCTTTCTCTCCTCTATACACACACACACACACACACACACACGTGTGTGTGTGTGTGTGTGTGTGTGTGTGTGTGTGTTATACATGTATGTGTATACAGAGAGAGAGAGAGAGAGAGAGAGAGAGAGAGAGAGAGAGAGAGGGGGGGGGAGGGAAGGAAAGAAAGAAAGGGCCGGCGGAGGGGGGGACTGAATCAATCACGCACACCAAATTACAGTAATGGTGTACTAAAGAGCGAAGGGTGGTGGTAAAAAATGTAATGCCATAGGTGTTAATATTTTATGTGGGAGACGGGAACAGGTGTGTGTGTGTGTGTGTGTGTGTGTGTGTGTGTGTGTGTGTGTGTGTGTGTGTGTGTGTGTGTGTGTGTGTGTGTGTGTGTGTGTGTGTGTGTGTGTGTGTGTGTGTGTGTGAGAGAGAGAGAGAGAGAGAGAGAGAGACTGGTAATAACGACAATAATAAGTGCATAATTATGATACAGTATTTATCCCTGTCAAGTATTCTATTTCAGTTCACGCCAGACGATTTTATTCAGCGGGGTAAGCCATGGGAATCTGGAAATGTTACTACCGGCTCCAATAACCCTCTTAGTGTCGGGACAACTCTATTGCTGTGTTCCAGTTCACGCCATACAATTTAATTCAGCTGAGTCACAGGCAGCTGACTATCAATAAATAAAGTAGAGACTGATACGGAGAGCCAGGTGGAAAGACATTATATTACTCTACTTAGGTCATTCTTACTTCCCCATCAGAAGCGTTGGGAGGGGGGGGGGACGGCTATTCACTCCCAACATTTAAAAAACAAAACATTATTTCCCTTGACAATCTCCCCACGAACATTTAGAAACTATAGACAATAACACCTTTTTCACCCTGACTCATTCCGGACAGATTATAAACAAATATCCTCCTCAACAGCATGACCATAAATCTAACACAACTCCCCGTTCCTTCAACATATTGGGTGGATCAAGAAAAACTATCAACAGAGGCACCTTAATGAAACAGGACTCAGGCCATATCTATTCACTCATTTAAGTCTTCCAGAATCTCGACTTCATCCTACAGGTAGCCTTATATCTTGTTACTTACATGAAACGAGTTGGGATTAAATGGTGGACTTGCATTCTTCACATACTTCACGTATCTCATAAGTATCACATATTTCACATACCTCTAAAGTCTAACCTCATCCGCGCTACGTAACCTCATACACGGTACATTACTCGAACTTTTTACGTATCTCATAGGCATCACATTTTTCGCCTATCTCACAAGGCTAATCTTATCCGTTTTACACAACCCCCCCCACACCGGTAAATCGACATTCCAACTCCCACTCCTCGCATTCTTATCACTCCTGACACAGCATTAACACCGCTACCATAATGTAGGTACAGTACTAGCACACCCTCATCACATACCGATACATTGCTCAGAAGTTCAATTTACATTCATCGCATTCTTCCTCATAACCATCATCATCATCAGTCATCATTATCATCATCACTGTAATTATCCTCCTCCTCCTCCTCTTCGTTATCATCATCATCATCATCAACTCATTCTTACCTAAACATGGGGTGAGGTAGGATCCCGGAACAAGGAAGGAGAAAGTACGAAAGTGAGAGAACTATCAACAGCATGCTAAGTGATGGGAGCCAGATAGTCCATACACATATCATTCAACCTGAGTCATGTAAGATTAGACTGATCCTTCTCCTGCAGTTCACCATCCTCCTTTGGGGGGAGAGGGAGGGAGCTGAGGGACTTTTATATAACCGGGAAGGAGAGTCACCCGGTTATAAAAGAGCCACCACATGAAGGTCTCCAGCACCCCATTCATCATTCAAGCCCTACATGTCATTCATCTTTTCCCTTCACATACGTAATACCTTCCATCTGTTGTTGCTGTTAACCTTCTTCCAGTACCATGACAATGCTAGTTATGACGCAACGCTGGCTCTTATAAACCCTCTTCAGTTCCGGGAGGTTTTTCTTAATATATTCTTCACAATATCAGACGGTTTTCTTCAGCTTAGGAGATATTTTTCACACTGGAGGGTTAAATATATCCTTCATTAGCCTCTTCACTAATAGGATGCTCTACTAAACTGAATAAATCGTTTGGAGTTAGCAAGAATTAAAAAAAAAAAAAAAACTCGTCTCTATAAAGAAAAGGTTGAAGACTTGTCCACCATTTTTTATATTACTCTAACTTGTTCGTCGTATTTTTCATTCTATACTCTGTTTACTTTCACGTGGTCTAAAACTGACATCTTCCCATCTTCAATGTTGACTTGTAACAGCAAATTAACACTGGGAAATAATGCTAGTCATGAAGAAGGGATACGGAAAGAATGTAAAGCCACAGTATTGTCATAATCTGTCACCGACTTACATAAAATAGACTACAAAAGGAAATAATCTGGTTCAAATTAAGGTTAAATGTCTTCCCCATTAAAATCTTACACCTTAATCAAATGCTCTCTTCAACTGCATGACTGAAAAGAAAAAAAAATCACACACATCATCCACCACTCCGGAAACCATTTATCATTTCCCTTAAACTACCGCCCCCCTTAGGAGTAGACCACACACTTATCATTTCCACCTAAATCATTCTCTCAAGCCACAGAACCAGCCTACAGTCACCTTTTTATTCCCACGTCCCTACACGCCGTCCCTCCCTCCCCCCTGCGGCAGCCCTATGAATAATATTTGTGGTGAGTTTTGAACGGGGACCACGGTTTCTACACTTCATTGTCCACGCCTTGTTGGATGTGTGAGTGTATGTGTGTTTGTGTGTGAGTGTGGGGAGGGGGAGCGCTCTTGAAAGCTCTTCTGGGACAATGTTATTCACTCACTCCCAACCCTCTCCCCAACCACTCCCAATACCCCTCTTCTCAATACACAACATTTCACCGACGGCATCATCACCAACCTACAATACGGAAAGTAGCTGTTTCAATACACAGCACACAGTTTTAATTACAATAACCTCTAAAAGGGTGGCGCCCCAAAAAAAGATGCAACCTCATACACATTCGTCTGTAGGTAGTCACATACAGTGGTCTTCATCAGAGCTAATATCACTCATAACAAGGCCTACATGATTCACGTTTACCCCGATAGCTTCACTTCTTCTCTGATAAAACTCATCATCAGAAAGTCATCCCTTAAACCACTTCCTTCCAATTAGCCCTATTCCATACACGTTCCTCACCCTCCTGGATCCTCAGACCTCCATTATTCAAAATCTCTCACGTTATCCTTCCACTTTCTCCTTGGCCTCCCCCTTCCTGTCACTCCAAGGAAAATAAATATACAAAACTAACTGTTTATATGTTCAGGTAAGCTAATAAATGGATATCACTGTTTACGTGGTTCAGAATATGGAAATCAACCCCTGTAGTGCGATGTCTGATTTACTTCGTACCTTCAGACGATTTACTGAAGTCACATAAGATCTTTTCGTACAGAGGGAGGTACAAATTACGTCAACCTTTCATTGCCAAAGGTCCTCCCCAAACAAAATATAATCCCTTGAACGGTACCAGTAATACAAGACGTCATCATATCAACCCCCTCAATACAGGGGCAACTCTAGCATCCTACTACAGCTAACGCCTGACGATTTTATTCATATACGAATGAGTTATAGGAGCCTGAGTTAATACTGGCATCATTAACTCTCCCGTAATCCCGAAACTTTGGTCATGTATTGCAACTTAAGCCAACCGATTAAATTCAGTGGCAGTAAGACAGAGGAGCCCAAGTCTTAATTTTTTCAGTTCGGTGACAAATTTTACCGTTGCTACATTCAAACTATTGTTTTTGTCAACTTGAATGAGACTTTTCGTGCTGGAAGAGTTTGATAACCTTACATTAGTCCATCACAGCCTGAGATGATTCCTAGAGCTACGAGTAAATACAAATGCCTTAAGATAGCGAGAATATAACTTTTTTTTTTCTTTTTTCCTTCCTGCATCAAGACGATTTCATTCAGCTCAGGGTTTCTCGTACTGAACGGATATATGAAAGCTGTATTTAACCCCTCCAGTGCAAAAATATCTCCTAAAACTGAATAAAACCGTCAGCAGAATGCAAGAACAAAATGAAACTGCATTACCGGATTGCAGGTGTTAAAGGAGTTGATGTAAGAGACTGTGTTCAAGGTCCATTAGTTCCCTCACTCGCCGCCTGCATGGTGCTGCATACACAACCACGTCACACATTACGCACTACTGCACACACCATCTATTTTAATGACGTGTCGACGCGCACATACGCATCACCACTCGACCTATTACCAGGCACGAATTTAAGATCAGGGGGTAGGGGCGTAGATCCCCCTTCCTATTTTTGCAAGACCAATGATTACTTACAATTAAGAAGTAATATTATTTACCAAAATATATGCAATAAATAGCTTATACAAATGCAAAATGACCCAGAGGGATTTCGTAATAAAATCTGAAGAATTTGGTAATAAGTCAGCATGAATACAAATTTGTGGCAACTGTAAGGGATCACGCACCCCCCACCCCCTCGTCTTCATGTTGCTGGATCTTCTGTATTACCACATAAATGCAATCCTAATTCCATTTCATCACGACAGGCCCTTCTTGGGGCTGGACAAAATCGTCTGGTGGTAACAAGAATAAGTCTCCATAACTTTCTCCACGAATGAGGTTAACCCCTTCCTTACGGTGACATCTTTATGCAGTTCCCTTCAGCTACGGGATTTTTTTTTTTTTTACTGTATTCCAGCAAACGCCAAACGACTTAACTTGGGAAGGTCAGCAGTTAAGGGTTATTAAAGGCCACAGCCAACCCCTCCATTTCAAAGTCTTTCCTAAGCTTAATCAAATCGTCTGGAGATAAATCGTCTGGAGAAACAGTAGCAGGAATAAAACAGTAATGACGTCCCAGGACCGAATCAATTAAGAAACGAGATGAAGAGAAGGTTACATAAAAAGAAAATTAAAGTAGGTGGGCTTTCTCCCTCTCAATATACTATTTTCCTTTATCCTATCTAGTCTTTTTTTCTCACTTCCTTCTATGCTGTCACTGTCTTTCCCTCCCTTTTTCCTTTCTATCCCCTCCCTGTCACTTTCTCTCCATCCTCTCCCCTATCCCTCCTATCACTCCCCATCCCACACCAACTCAGCTTTCCTCTCTTCATCACCTCTTCCTCATGCTCTCCTCTCCCATTCTATCCCACGTCACCCCCATCCCAACGTCTCCCATCTTCTCCCATACCCCGCTATCCCCATTACAAAACCATCCCCAATCACCCCTTCCTCCTATCCCCACTCACCCCTCCCTCCTATCCCCATTCACCCCACCATCCTATCCCCAATCAATCCACCCTCCTATCCTCATTCACCCCTCCCTCCTATCCCCATTCACCCCTCCCTCCTATGTCCAATCACCCCTCCCTACTATCTCCAATCACCCCTCCCTCCTATCTCCATTCACCCCACACTCCTATCCCTTCACCTCACACTCCTATCCCCATTCACCCCACCATCCTATCCCCATTCACCTCATCCTCCTATCCCCTTTCTCTCTACCCTCCTATCCCCATTCACCCCAATCACCCCACCCTCCTATCCCCATTTACCCCACCCTCCTATCCCCAATCATCCCCCTTTCCAATCCCCAATTACCCCACCCTCCTATCCTCAATCACCCCATCCCAGCACCACCATATGCTCAATCGAAATCTACAACTCTAACCTGGGTCCCGTGGGAAGACATGGGAGACGGGGAGTACACGGGGTTTAGGGGTGATACGGAGGGTGAGGGGGGCGTGGGGGAGCTGGGAGGTGGGGGAGGGGATGTAGGGGTGGAGGCACGTGCAAGGGAGCCAGGCGCGTGCGGGCGGACACGTGTTTGGAGCCGGGATAAACTGTGGAGAACATGTTAAACTCTCATTAGGGGGATGGAAGTTGTTGCTGTGGAGGGAGAGAGGGAAGGGAAGGGAAGAGAAGAGAAGAGAAGAGGAGAGAGAGAGAGAGAGAGAGAGAGAGAGAGAGAGAGAGAGAGAGAGAGAGTTATAAAGAGGTTGCTAGGTGTGTGTGTGTGTGTGTGTGTGTGTGTGTGTGTGTGTGTGTGGTTTAGAGGTCATGTAAGGGTGTGCCAGCAGAAAAAATGGAATGCAAAGTGTGAATGTTTGACGTGAGAGCGAGGCGACTGTGAGGGGAGTGCTGACAGACTGATCAGAATTCATCACATACTCGCCTTTTATTTAATTTCGCTTCTTGCCTTTATTCGCTAACTCTCCCGGTATGTGTGTGTGTGTGTGTGTGTGTGTGTGTTTTCTACCTGCCACCTGATATTTTTTGTGTTGGGAGTCGTTTCTGTGTACGAATTAACCCCTTCCCCCCAAGGACGAGGTGATGCAGAGGGACACCTTCACGTGGTGGCACTGATATGACCACGTGGCTTTTACTGCCTGCTTATCTACTTCTCGAAAGGAGGATGGTTGAATGCAGGAAAAAAAAAAAAACCACACTGCAGTCCACCGGGTTCACGTTTCAGATGAGCCTGGGACTGCACCTACTACTACTACGACTACTACTACCACCACTACTACGGCTTCCACTACCACTACTACCAATACTGCTATCTCAAGTATTGTATTTTACTGATTACTTTATTTATTGTATTTTATTATTTTTTTTTAACCCAAACCATTCCATGCAGCTGAACAACCCCTTAGGGTGAAGGTTAATCGAGATTCTCCGTAACTCCTCCACTGCCAGACGCCTTCCCTAAAATCTGGAGAGAGGTTTCGTGATGCAGAAGTTTAATGGACATTCTTTTTTACCTATTCCCTGAGACTGCTTTTCCTCTCAAGGTAAAGTCAGATCGTCTGGGGGAAGCAAGAATTAAAGTCAACGCAATGGTGACGTTTAGTGCGATAGCGTATTTTTATCTGATTCTTAACTCCTACCTGTAAATTTTATTCACAGTTAGTAAATTCCTTTAGAAGAACTGGCGCTTCTGTGCAACGAAAGGCCACATTACTATTACTGTTGCAACTACTACTACTACTTCTATTATTATCATTATTATTATTATTTATTATTATTATTACTATTATTATTATTATTATTATTATTATTATTATTATCATCATCATTGTCCTTTTTATTAGTTCCCTAATGATGAAGGGGATATTCCAGGCTTATTTCATACCTCAAGTCTGAACTGTCTCTCGTCACCGGAATAAGATGGTCTGCGAATAGCAAGATTATGACAAAATAGAAATAATCGTAATGAATGGGTAACTCTTTCAAACAATCATCTGTATCACGACACTGGAAATTTATGACACTTTAAGTTCGTGTCGAGAAAAAGAAAAAGAAAGCTTAGATGAATGCCTATCGACTACGGTACACGATGACCATAAGGTTGCCAGTCAGTTTTACCTACAGCTGTTGATTCACTTTAACTTGGGGATGTTCGTCTTTTTGTAGTTCGGTGGCAGAAGAGAAGTATGTGGTAGTAGTTGCAACCCCAGGCTTATCTAAAATGTTAACCCAGTGGACTGAAGGCTTAAGTTCTCCTTCTCCTGGGCTCCACTATCCTTCTTTCGGGGGAGGGGGAGGGAACTGAGGGACGTTTGTATAACTGGGTACCAGAGACAGCCCGTTGTATCAGTGCAACAACTTGTCCCTCTTCAGCACCTAGTGGCAGATTAGGACAACCTATGGCTCGACATCCTTTCCATAGCACTTCTTCGTGACTAGCACTATAGTCTAATGTTAATCTATTTATATAACTCAGTATTCAAAATTAAGACGGGGATATTACACCGAGTTAAAGTGAACAGAGTACAGACTAAGTCCCAATCAACTCATAAAGCAAGATACAGGCTGCTAATTGTCCTGCTAGATAAATAAATATTGATAAAGATAAATAAATAAATATCTGACTGCACACTTAGCGCCTCGACAGACAGATCAATAAAGTGTGAAAACATTAACTCTGGGTGGCGTATCGGCCGGGGAGGGGGGCACACAGGGGGAGGGGGAGTAAATAGAGTGTATCGAGTTTGTGCCTTTCCCACGGGGTCACTCATTCTCTCTCTCTCTCTCTCTCTCTCTCTCTCTCTCTCTCTCTCTCTCTCCAGCATATGTTCAAACTAAATCACCGAAAGAATTTCCTTAAGCATACTACTTAACATTTTTTACAACGATGGCGTGATTTTATTAATGGTGTAACCAGTCGATTTTATTCAGCGTATGGGAACACCAGAGTAGCAAAGGAGTTACAGGAATATCTAACTCCTCCAGCTGAACCGTCTCTCCTGAGCTGGATAAAATGATTTGAGGCAGCGACAACAATATGAAAAGGACGTCCCTGGGCAGACAGTGTTACCAATAGACAACTTCCACCAGACGAATTTATCCTGGTTGAGAGGAACACTCGTGGCTCAGACGACGGAAACAAACTCCATTAACAACAGCATACTAAACAGACGTATCCCCCTACTCTGAGTGACTTCCACTGGTTGCAGCAAAATCAGAATTTAAGAGAGTTCTGCGTGCTGAAGACGATAATTACACTGGTATATCTTACCTAACTACTTAACCCCAAGAGTGACGCCCAAATTTACACCGTCATCATTAACTCCTTCAAGCTCTAGACAACTCTGGTATTGTATTCCAAATAGAGTCAGACGCGTTTATTAAGCTATGAGACAGAATAAAGAGACTGGCTGATAACACTAATACCAAGTCAACATCGCAAACGCTGCTATTTCATTCCAGCTTACGTCAGACTTTTTGATTCAACAGAGTCATTGGTGCCTAAGAATGTTAAGGAACGACTGTATGAAAGCAGGAGTATGTACGAGATTAGCTATGAATATGAAAGGGAGGGAGTGTGTATGAGTACATGAAAGTGAGTGAACATGTAAGAGTAAACTAGCGTGGGAGGTGTTATGGTAAGGAAAAGGAAAAGAAATTAACCGCCTGACCATAACATCACTTCCACTGCATCTCTACTAATTCCAGATGATTTTACTTAACCAAGAGGAGACTTTTCCAACTGCAAGGGTTAAGTTATAACCTCCATTAACCCCTTCACAGCTTCATGTCTTTCCTAACTTACACAAAACAGTCTGGTGGTAGTGTAGTGATAATGATGATGATGATGAACGACCAACGGACACCTCCCCCTCTCTCCCTTTACCCCCCACATAGACAGCTGGGCCAAATGTGACAGCACGTAAGACAGCTGGGAGGAGAGCCTGAGACAGACGCCCAAGCAGCTGGACAGAAGAAAGACAGCTGGAGTGACAGACCTTCCCCCCACTCCCTACCTTCCCCCCCTCTTTCTCTCTCCTCCCTCCCCCTTTCCCTCCCTTCTCCTCCCTCCCCTCCCCCTTCCTCTCCCACCTGGTACATTGTTTAACTCCGCCTTTGCCACCATATGCTCTCACTCGCTCTCATATGCTGACACCCGTTCTTATTATGCTCCTCAACGATCACTCACATATGCTTTTGCTCTCTCTCTCTCTCTCTCTCTCTCTCTCTCTCTCTCTCTCTCGCTCATGCATACACTGGTACACTCTCCCCCACACAGTATCACATTCACCTCCATTACACCAAGCATTAACACACACACACACACACACACACACACACACACACACACACACATTCAAAGGCACATGTATTCCCCTCAGTCATTCAACGCTGGTTATTTATTCTGTCTACTCCCCATTCCCACTCACGTTTACTCAGCCTCGCTCATAAACTCATTGAACCAGGTGCCATTCCTTCATTTCTTCACCTTTGGCTTCAAACTTGGTACTACTGCTCCTTGGATAAATACCCCCCCTAGACACTCTATTCTATTATTATTATTATTATTATTATTATTATTATTATATTTAGGCCCTTTACAGATTTTCATGGAGTCATAATTATCTCAAGCCATACATAGACATAATTCTGGGATCATTTTTTTTTTATGTTCATTAATCATCAAGGCAGTTTGCAGAGAAGTACGCCACTGTCCTATGGCTGTGGGGAAATGTTGGCAATCTTAAAAATATACTTATTCTTGCTACCACCAGACGATTCTAGAGCAACCATTTGTAGTGATGGTTTCAGAATCTTGACACTATTAACCCCCGCACAGCCTGACGTCCCTCTCTAAGCTGAATAAAACTGTCTAAAGGATACAAGAGTAATATGAAAAACACATCTGACTGAGAGAGTTAATCTCAAATCCCCCCAGTGGCCGGTTCACCAATGTCAGACGATTATAATCAGCTGAGAGAATCCTTACACAGCTACAAGGTTAAAAGGTGTCTAAATAATCTGTTCACATCAGTACACTCTCGCTACTACTATACCTATTTCACTCTAACCTGGCCTAGAAGTTTCATCTGTCTTAAATTTCGAGTTGCAACAATAGATTAACACTACACTATGATGCTAGTCACGAATAAGTGCTATGAGAAGGACACAGAGCCGTGGTATTGTCTTATTTTGCTATGGAGCTACGTGAACTAAGCCGACAGAGGACGAAAAAGTGGGTCAGGTTAATGTAAAAGGGGTATGGGCGATTTCATTCAGCTGACAAACTTCTAAATAGCTCTGGGGGTGACCCTCTTACCCACACTAGCCTGACTGTTGGGTATATAGACCAATTTTACCTCACTTACACTCAGCCATGCACTCATGTAACCCTATCATGGCCGGTATACACTAACTTTATTTTTGTATTCAGCTAACGCCATATGGTTTTGTTAAGTTGGGAATGAGTACTAAGAGCTTAAGTGTGTTCAACTATTGGCAGACTCTTCACCTACCGACTCATCTGTCCTCATTCAAACTCACTGACCCTTGGAATTACTCATCTCATTGGCTCATTAGTGGTGGAGTGGTTAGCGTGCTTGCCACACATCACACTGAACGGCGGATCGATTCTCAGCCACTGGGGGAGATGGGGGGGAGATGGTGAGGGGTTATGTTCCAGCGGGTGCAGCAGTGTGTCCTTCCTATACCCTCTTCACTTTAACCTGACCGAAAACTGCCATCTCTCTATCCTGAATACTGAACTGTAGCAATAGTTTTACAGTACGAAGCTAGTCATGAAGAAGTGTTATGAAAAAATTGCAGAATCGTAGTCTTCTTTTTCTGTCACTGAGCCACGTGAAACATGCTGCAAAAGGACAAATATCTGGGTCAAGCTAGGGCGGGGGAACTATACTGTATATATTATTCTCACAAGGGCACATTTCGTCTTCCCTCTATGACACGTACGGACTCTTTCACAAGGTTAATCATTAACTCTCACATGGTCGGGACAACTCAAGTGTATTATTCCAGATTACGGCAGACGATTTAATTCAGTGGTGAGCCATTGGAGCCTGAATGTAAATAATATAACCATCAACCCTTTCATGGATGGGAGTCGGGACAACTTCAGTATTAATTCCAGCTAACGCCAGATGTTTTAATTCAACCGAGTGGGTCATAGGAGGCTTAATTAGAGGTTGCACGAACGTATTACTAAAACTGAGCGCACGAAGGTGTGGACAAGCCCCCACTTTTTTATTATGATTTCTGTAGAATGTGATAATAACAGCACATGCCCAATCTTCAAGCATCACTGTTGGCTACACTCTGGTATGTGGGATAACAACAGCAGGTGTGCCATAAATAACCGTTAATTATTAGGGGTTTGCTTCCACCTTTGCTTACACTCTCAATAACACAGCCAACACTGTTTTTCGCAAGTATACCCTCCACGTCTTCCCTGTCCAGCATTTGTTTCGTAGCACCTACAGACTCCAAAGAACACATCGCTGTCCCTTGTCTCTCCCATCCCCCCAAAGTGTACAATACACTCGTTTTCACAAGTACTTCTCACCCATAGGTCTCTCTCTCTCTCTCTCTCTCTCTCACACACACACACACACACACACACACACACACACACACACACACACACACACACACACTAACTTACACATGTGACCTTCCCATTCTTACCAACATTCCCACTGCCAATTAGCATACACTCACTCCATCTCTCTGACCAAAAGGCCTATGCATCTGAATAATAAACACAATCACATGTTCATAGGAGTACAAACAAACAAACAAACACACACACACACACACACACACACACTCACACACACACACACACACACACGTTCTCACATCACAATAGATACAATTCTCTCTCTCTCTCTCTCTCTCTCTCTCTCTCTCTCTCTCTCTCTCTCTCACTTTGACTTCTCCCCTGCCATTCCCACACACTCACCCTTCCCCTAACCATATTGTACTGGTCAGCACTATAGCACCCACCATATGTGCTCTCTCTCTCTCTCTCTCTCTCCTTTTCTTGCGACGAGGAAGAAACATAGATTGACAGACATATGCGGACAGTGAGACAAAGATACAAATGGAGAGAGAGAGAGAGAGAGAGAGAGAGAGAGAGAGAGGGGGAGGGAGGGAGGGGGGGAGAGTGTAGCCGGGTGACGAGTAGCTACCTAACTAAGTAATGGGGGAGAGGGGAAAGGAGGGGAAGGCGAGGGGAGGGAGGGGAGAGGGTGGGGAAGGGGGGACTATTGTGAGGGGAGGGGGGGTAGAGACAATTGGGAGGGGGTGAGGAATTCCGTACGGGGGGGGGGGAGGGACAAGGACAGGTGGAGGGTGGACGTGGGAAAACATACGCTTAGGACATGGTGGGGGGAGGGGAGGGGAGGGGAGGAGATGGGAGGGGAGGAGATGGGAGGGAAGGGGAGGGGAGGGGAGGGGAGGAGATGGGAGGGGAGGGGAGGGGAGGGGATGAGATGGGAGGGGAGGAGATGGGAGGGAAGGGGAGGAGGGAGGGAGGGGAGGGGAGGAGATGGGAGGGGAGGGGAGGGGAGGGGAGGGGAGGGGAGGGGTGGGGAAGGGAAGAGAAGGGAAGGGAAGGGAATGGACATGAATGAAATTAAAGGCAACGAATGAGACGGGAAGGAAGAGAAGGGAAAGAAACTAAGGAAAGAATTCAAGAAACGTGAAGGGAAAGTCAACTCAAAGGGAGAAAAGAATGAAGGAGAGAATGTGTTGGGGCGAAAAGGGGAGACAAAACCAGTGAGGTGCTTTGGGGCTGGATCTGGGAGGGGAGGGATGTGGTATATTCGGACGGGGAGCAGAGGGGAGGGGATGTGTTGAGAAAGGAGTGGGAAGGGAAGGAGTACAAAAAGGGAGAGGAAATGGGAGGGGAAGGGTAGGTGTGGGACAGGTGAGGGAATATGTAGGGATGTAAAGGAATGGAGGTATACTAAGAAATGGGGAAAAAAGGGAGAAAATGCGTAGGAATGGCAGAGAGAAGGCAGGGAGTACTTAGGGATGGGGAGAGAAGGGAGGGGAAGGGACGAGGTAAGAATGAGATTGGGGGGAGAGAGAGAATAAGCAGACGTGGGGTGAAAGGAGGAAGAAAATGAACAAGGAGTAAGATAAAACTGGAAGGTTAGGGAGGGAATGGTATGGGGAGGAAGGGGCAGAAGCAGGGAGGAGATGGGACGAGGAAAGTATAGGCGAAATAAAGAAACAAACCAATACATTATTAATATACAAAAGACATAAAACATCTTCATAACTCCAAACACACACACACACACACACACACACACACACATTCATAACCCATTTAGAGCCATGACATCTTTCTTGCTACTTCCTACCGGTTTTTGATGCATCTTAGAAGGGGCTAGAAATGATCCCCACTGACCCCGTCAAAGCAATGATGCCTTCTAAGATCCTATTCTTATTACCGCCAGACGACTTTAGTCAGCGCGGGAGAAACGTCTGGTAAGGAACGGTGTAAATTCCCGTATAATTCTGGTAATGAAAAGACAGAACTTAAAAATAACAAAGAAGTGTCTTTTTTTAAGAATTATGAGCTCGATAACATCTGTGTTGAAGGTGACTTGAGGAGGAGGAGGAGGAGGAGGAGGAGGAGGGAAAAAGGGCGAAGATAAAGAGACTGACAAATGAGAGGATGAGGGGGACATGGGTAAAGGAGGGAGGAGATAGGTAGGAGGCAGGGAGAAGAAAAAGGTTTGGGGAGGAAGAAGGAGAGGAGGGGGGAAGAAAAATGAGATGGAAGAGGGAGAAAAAGGAAGAAAGGGAGAGGATGGAGATAGTGGAGGACAGAAGGGGGAACTAAGGAGACAGACGGGAGAGGGAGGGGAGGAATGGAAAAGAAGTAAAAAGGGAGAATGCAAAATGAGAGAGAACGAAGGGTAGAGGGAAAAAAAAGGAGGGAGAGTACGGGGAAATTTAGTGGAAGGATGCAGAAAAAACGAAGAAGGGAGGGGGAGGGGAGAGAGAGGAAGGAAGGGTGAGGGGATGAGAGGAAAGGAATGAAGAGAAGAAAAAAGTAGGGAGGGATGGGAAGGAGAGGGAAAGAGTGGGGGAGAGGGGTTATTCGGGGAAAATTAGTGAAAGGGAATAGAGATAAAAGGATGAGGGGAGGGCAAGAGACTGGAGGAGTGGAAGGAAGGGGAGATGAAAATGGTGGGAAGGAGGGAGAGAAATGGATGAAAGGAACAGTGAAGGAAACCATATGAGTGAAAGAAAGGAAGGGAGAGGATGAGAGGGAGAAAGAGGAAGGGAGGGGAGGTGGGAAGGAAGGTTAAGGGAAGAGAGGGAAACAAGTATCAGGGAGAAAGAGAGGATGGGAGAGGGCCAGGTGGAGGGACGGGAGAGGAAAGAGGTGGGAAAGAGGGAGAGGGGAAAGATGAGAGAGGAAAATAAGTGGAAGAGGGAGAGTCAAGGAGAGGGGAGGGGAGGGGAGGGGAGGGGAGGGAAGGGGAGGGGAGGGTGAGGGCAGTGTGGGAACGTGGAGGAACCATCTGTTGGCAGGATGAGGTGGACGTAATGGCAGTGTTGGCATATGCTGTCACCGCGGGGGAGGGGAGGGGGGGAAGGGGATGGGAGGGGAGGGGGGAGGGAAGGGGATGGGAGGGGAATGGAAAAGGGAAGGGGATGGGAGGGGAATGGAAAAGGGAAGGGGATGGGAGGGGAATGGAAAAGGGAAGGGGATGGGAGGGGAATGGAAAAGGGAAGGGGATGGGAGGGGAATGGAAAAGGGAAGGGGATGGGAGGGGAATGGAAAAGGGAGGCGGATGGGAGGGGAATGGAAAAGAGAAGGGGATGGGAGGGGAATGGAAAAGGGAAGGGGATGGGAGGGGAATGGAAAAGGGAAGGGAGGAGGTGAGCAGAGGGGAATGGGATAGATGACAGTATAAAGGATAAGTAGTGGTCAGTGGGAGGGAAGGGGAAAACAGGGAATGCCATGAGTGGGGAACTGAGGGGAGGGATAAAGGAATGGACAGCGGTAAAAGAGAGAGGGGAAAGGGAAAACAGGGAACAAGGAGGCACTGAGAGGGGAGGAGAGAGCGGGCACGGACAAATGGAAGGTGAAGAGGAAGGAAGATGACAGGACAAGGGAGTGGACAGTACGAAGAAAATGGAAGGGGGTGGGAGGAGAGGGGAAAGAGAGGGAAATGTACAGTGATAAAGAGGGGAAAGAGTACAGGGGGGACGGGAAGAGTAAAGGGGAGGGGGAGAATATATGAAATAACTCCAGCAGGCTTGTGGTCCTACCCGCTGCAGTGTCTGTCATTAACCCCTCACCAGGATAATGTAATTTTGTAGTTTATTCTTGCTGCTACCATGCAATTTTATTCAGCAAAGACAGCCCCTTAGCAAAGAAGAGAATGGTTAGGTATTCAACCCTTCAAACTCGTAAAACCTTTCCAAAGCCAAATAAATCCATGGGTAGGAAGCAAGAATAAAATGAGAAATATTGTCACCGTAGTTAAGGAGCTAAAAGTAAAAACAGATTAAACTACAGGCATTATCCTCATCGTAATGACCGTATGATTCAACACGAACAGGCACAGAAGAAAGCAAGCTCTAAATTGTTTAAGATAATTTCCGAAGTACGTGATGAGAATGGATCACGCCTGGCCTCTCTGTACCACTGCTGACTGCATTACATAACAAGGGACGTAGGCTGACCAGATCTACCAAACACGGGCGTTCCACAAATACCCGTTAATTAATAAGGGTCTGCCATCCCCTTCGCGAATTACGTTTGAAGCTTTCGGTTATAGGTCAGGGATGTGTGTCACTGTCATTATGTCACAACTTTCTTCCTTACAAGTAGTACTGTAAACTGGGAATAACAGGCAAATCCACTTAACAGCTAACATGGGACCATGGACAGGCGGTTTTTATCTATATCGTCTGAGGTCAGGTATGTGATATGAGTAGGATGAATAGGATGTGATGGGGCTGACTGAATCTACCGTAGAGGCACTGATGATCCTGCAAAGACCTAAATGATCCTGATTGCCTGAGTGAACGAAGGACCACAGAGGATCAAACTTTAACTGGATGGACGTAACTAACCCCTGAAAGACCCAATTAGACCTGAGTGGATCTAATCGAACCTAACTTAAAGTGATCTGACTTTGCCGGAATGGATGTGATGGATGTGAGTGGACCTGAAGTGACACTTAAGATCCTGAATGGGCCATGAGTGATCTGGTCGAGCTGGATTCCATGTAAAAGATCTGAATGAACATTAAACGCCCTGAATGGGCCTAATCAGACCAAAATGGCCTTGACCCTGCATGTACAGACCAAAATTGACATGAAACGATGTAACTAGACATGACTAAATAGTCTGAACTGACCTTAACGGACCAGAACTGATCTGGCTGGACCTGAGCTAACAAAAAAGGGACACTGCCGCTCTAACCGGTCTGAACAAGGCTGTAATTACCTAAAGGAATGGATGTTACCGCACTTTAAGCAGCCTCACGTAACCTCTTGATTAATTTGTTTCTAATTAATTTCCCGCAGGAAAATCAAGGGCCATTTTGACTTTGTTCTTCTGACGGAATTTCAGTATGATGTAAGTAAGCGGTCGACGAAAGCACTAGCTTTGTGATTTAGTGTGGACCCAACAGCAAGGAAAAAAGATAACGAAGATTTATCCTTCCTGTTATTATAAATCAGCACGAAATCTCTCTCTCTCTCTCTCTATTTACTTACTGATAGAAAGATAGACAGAAAGATACATAAAATACAGGTACACCTGTGCACACATACACAATAAATAAATATATATATATATATATATATATATATATATATATATATATATATATATATATATATATATATATATATATATATATATATATATATATATATATATATATATATATATATATATATATATATATATCGCTGTCCTTCCTCCCCAATTCCCAGATTCTGAGGGTGACTTGAGAAGAAAATAATGGGTGCAGCAACTTATTATCCTCACTGCATTCTTCTCCCACTTCCTCCCCTTCCCACGCTGTCCTTCTTCATTCCCAGGTAAACCCCCTCTTCCTTCCTTCTCTCCTTCTCTTTCCCCTCCATCCTTCTTACCATTTATCTTGCCTCTCTCCTTCTTTCCTTCCATCTTTCTTTCCCTTCCACTTCACCTCTTCTTTCATTCCTTCCCCTCATATCCTTTCCTTCTTCCTTCCAGTCCTTTTTTTTTAAGCTTCTGCCATCCACCACCTCTCCGTCTTTCTGTCTACTTGTCCTCTCCTTTCCCTCCCTCGCCTTCTTCCCATCCTCTCATCATCTGTCGCTCCTAACCGCCGTCCCTTTTCCTCCTCCCTTGCCTTCCCCTTTCCCAGCACATTTTCCCTTCCACCTGTCCTTCCCTTTCAACCCCCCCTCCCCTCTCTCTCTCCCAACCAGCAGGGGTGCACTGGCAAATTCTGAGGTACTGGAACCCTGAAATAATTGCTGGTCTATGTCATTCTTAACCTACCATTACCTTTTTTAACAGGGTCCCATAATGTATATCTCTTAAATCCTATATCCTGCAAGAAGTGTATACTGCTCTCACCTCCTTGATTCATCCTTTTAAAATTTTACTAAACTCTTTTTACCTTAGCTTGGCCCAGACATTTATCTTTTTGTAGCTTTCTTCACGTAGTACACTGGCAGGACAACACAATACTACGGCTCTACTTCCTTTAAACAGTACTTCTTTGTGACTGGCATTATATTCTCGTGTAAATTTCTAGTTACAACTCAATATTCAAGAGGTAGATGCGACAGTTTTAGGCCAAGTTAGTATAAAAAGAGCATACACGCTCCGCAGCTGCATAGTCAAAGAGGTAAATAATATTACGGTGGATATCGATAACTGCTTAGGCCTTTTACGTAAATGACACTCTCAAAACATATTCTTCTATGATATTATGAGGTGTCGGAGTGTCATTATTTTGCACTCTTTATCCCTGCACCCCTACCGAAAATCATCTCTCTTTCTCTCTTCCATTGGCATTCTCCCTCCCAACCATCCCTCCCTCTTTCTCACCAGCTGTTATTCCCTCACTACACCTTCCCTCCCTCCCACAGCCCTCTCCTCCACCCAACAATCCACCCCACTCTTTTTTTCCTCATCATGTTCTCTCTCTCTCCCTTGTTCCTACCGTCTTCATTCCTCTTCCCAACTACAAACACCTTATCTTTCAGTACACCAATCCACTCTCCCCTCCTTTCGACCAACTCTTCCTCCCTCCTTCCCTCTCTTTCTACTAACTCCCCTTCCCTCCTTCCCTCTCTTCCTACTAACTCCCCTTCCCTTCTTTTTTACCAACTCTTCCTCTGTCTTTACCTTCCTTTTTACCAACTCCCCCTCCCTTTCCACCAACCCCCCCTCCTTCCTTCCCTCCCTTTCTGTCAACTCTCTCTCCCTCCTTCCCTTCCTTTCTACCAACTCCCTCCTCTTCTTTCCTTTCACTTTCCACATCTCCCCCTCACCCTCCTTCCCTTCCTTTCTACCAACTCCCTCTTCTTCCTTCCCTCCACTTTCCACAACTCCCCCTCACCCTCCGTCCCTTCCTTTCCAACAACACCCCCTTCTTCCTTCCCTCCACTTTCCACAACTCCCCGTCACCCTCCGTCCCTTCCTTTCTAACAACTCCCCCTTCTTCCTTCCCTCCACTTTCCACAACTCCCCGTCACCCTCCTTTCCCTCCTGTCTACCAACTCTTCCTCTCACCTACCTTTGCCTGTCTCTGTGCATCTCGGGGGGGCTTGCTGATCCTGAAGACGTGCGCTCCAAGCCTGAAACAAATAAATCCAAAGTCTGTTAGGTTCCTGCAGTCGTAATCCAAGACTTTATATATTAGTGTGTGTAAAGTTGCGGAAGTACATGATGGAGGCTCGTAAAGAAGGTTGTTTGGGTTAAAATGGTAATTGGTAGGAATATGTACTGTAGAAACGGGAATAACTGATGCTGACTTACACGAGTTTCATGGATGATGATAATATGTATGTGTTGCTCTCCTTGTATCTCCAGAGATTTTTGTTTCTTTTGTTTGTTTCTTTTTTTTTTTTTTAATGCTACCATTGTTATGTGTGTGAGTACGGGTTGCGCGTAGGCCTAAGGGATTATTTACTGTAGGGATGAGATATGGCCAGACGAAAGACATTTTCTCAGACTGAATGAAAGCTTCCCGAGTAGCAAGAATAAACTGAACTAATAACTGGTACGTCATCGCAGTGAAGGGGTTAAGGGTAAGGGTCAGAGGAGTACAGGAAGAAAAAAAAAAAGAATGGCCAAACAGAACAGAAATGGTGGTACAAAACAAAATGGTGTAAGTATGGTTATATGACTGCTGCGGAGCGTCCATCTCATAAACTCTGTGGCATTCAGTGGGACTACAACCCACTCCTGAGCGTCCTCGAGACATAAAGCCAGCACAAAATCAATGAAGTTAATAAGTCGCGTCCCCTTCAACGGCTCTGTCTCCCACCCTTCCCTCTCACTTCCTCTTCCTACCTTTTCTCCTTTCCCTTCTCTCTAACTTTTTTTTTTTCCATCCAACAGTCAATCGTTCCATCCACCCGCCCTATCTCCCTTCCTTCCATTTCCTTTTCTCTCACAACACCTTTCATTCCCCTACAATCCATCACTCCATCCTCCTTCCATCCATCCCTTCCCCGACCTTCTTCCCTCATTCCAATCTATCCCTTCCCTTCCTTTGACTTCCCATCGTTTCCCGCCCACCCTCCCTTTCCCTCCTCTCCCCTACCCTCACCTTCCCTTCCGCTCCCTTTCCTTTCTTTCCCTCCCTTCCGTTCCCTTTCCTTCCCTCCCATCCTCCCTTCCGTTCCCTTCCCTTCCCTCCCTCCCCGTCCCCCGGCACCTGTGCTGTCCTGCGGGATAATGGGTTGGGAAGAGCAAGCTTGGGAACCTAGCAAGTCACAGCTGTCCTCACTCAAGCCACCCCACCCATCTCTCTCTCTCTCTCTCTCTCTCTCTCTCTCTCTCTCTCTCTCTCTCTCTCTCCTTCCTCTTCTTCTCCCACCCCCCTTCCTCCCTTTTGCATGCCTGTCTCCCTCCCTCCTACGTGCCTGTCCATCTCTCCCTCCCTCCCAGCATGACTCTCTCTCTCTCTGATTCCCTACTCCCCTTACTTTCACTCACTCCATCCTAAATGCCGAGTTGTAACAATAGATTATCACCAAAATATGATGCTTTTCACGAAGAAATGCAATGGAAAGGATGTAGGGACACAGCATAGTCCTTTTGTGCCACCGTGCTAGTGAGATAAGCTGCAAAAGGACGAAAATCTGCGTCAACTTAAGGTACGGTAAAAGGGCTACAATAACTAAGCCATACAGAGATTTGCTTATACCGTATGTAAAAACTAAGCACTTTTATGAATGCGTGGCAAGATCACGTGATTACTGAAGCCAATCTACTGACAAGTCTACCGAGGTTCCTGTTGTACGGAGCGGTCAAGGTTAAGATGATGTGAAGGGCGAAGACACCAAGGAAGAGAGGAACAAAGATGTGGAGAGGAGAGGAGAAGAGAGGAGTGGGAGAAGAGAGGAGTGGGGAAGAGAGAAGAGGAGAGAAGACAAAAGAGGGGAGGAGAAAAATGGAGAGGTGGAGAGGATAGGAAAGGAGAGAAGCATAAAGAAGTGAATAGAAGAGTGTAGGATAGGCCACAAAGAAACAGAAGAGCAGAGGAGAACAGAGAGGGGACGAGGGAAAAAAAAAAAAGAGTGGAGGGTAAATACGAAAAAACGGAGAGAGAGAGAGAGAGAGAGAGAGAGAGAGAGAGAGAGAGAGAGAGAACGGAGAAGGATAACTGCCAAGCGGAAGAACCCCTCTCCCCCTTGTCTTATGAGCAGCCAAGGATAACTAATATAAAGACGTGATGTTATTACAATAAATAATCTAAATATAAAAAGCTATCACAACCGCCTGATACGACTTGAGAGACTAAAAGAAGAGAGAGAGAAAGGAAGAGGAGAGGGGAGACGAGGAAAGGTGAGAAGACGTAAAAGAGAGAAGAGGAGAAGAGGATAGAAGAAAGAAAAAAAATAAAAAGACGAGAAGGAGGACAAGATGAAATGAGAAGAGACGGCAGGTGAGTGGAAGGCAAGAAGTGAAAAGAGGACAGAGGAGATGGGAGACGCCAAAGTAGAAACAGGGTAAGAACAAATAATAGGTTAACAGGAAATGATAGAGAAAAGAGAACAGAGTCCAGAGAGAAAGATGATAAGAAAAGGGAAAAGAACAGGGAGAGAGCAAGAAAGGAGAAAAGAAAAGAGAGGAGACGGAGCAGAGAAGGGAGAAGTATAGAGAGAGAAAGAGGGTAAACTGAAGAGGGCAAAAGAACAGCAAATGATAAGAGTCAAACGGAAGAGACCGCCCCCCCCCCCCTTCCCCGTCTTGTGAGCAGCGAAGGATAACTAATAGAGAATCGTAAAGACGTGATATTATTAGTACCGGATCATGCCAGTGGAGGGAAGAGGAGAGGAAAGGAGCGGAGAGAAGAAAAGAGAAGAGAAGAGAAGAGGAGAGGAGAGGAGAGGAGAGATTAGAGGAGGGGAGAGGAGAGGAGAGGAGAGATTAGAGGACAGGAGAGGAGAGGAGAGAAAAGAGAAAATAAGAAAATGATAGGAAAAGAAAATGGGAGTGGAGTCCAGAGAGAAAGATGATAAAATGCGGTGTGTGTGTGTGTGTGTGTGTGTGTGTGTGTGTGTGTGTGTGTGTGTGTGTGTGTGTGTGTGTGTGTGTGTGTGTGAGAGAGAGAGAGAGAGAGAGAGAGAAAGAGAGAAGCATTAGACAGAGACAAACGGAAGAGCCCCCCACTCCCTCGTCTTGTGATCAGCGATGGATAAATAAGATAAAGACGCAATAAAGAGACTGTATCATTAGCACCGCATGATATGAGAGGAAGAAGGCGGCGACGCAGGCGGTGGGTGGGTGGATGGGGGGGAGGAACCAGGGAGGAAGGGGAAGTGGGGGAGGAAGTGGAGAAAGAATCAGGAGAATATAACTAGGCGGAAGATGAAGGGAAGTAAAGGAGGAGTGCAAAGGACATATACAGCGAAAGACCTATTCATCCTTTAAATACTGCTTGTAACAGAGTAGGTTATGACTATGATATTTATTCCATGATTCAAAAATAGAGATGACAAAGCAAAACGACTCCCTTCCCTCTACCTATAATTCTTCCACTCGAGTCCAGCAGGAAAAAGTATGAAGGATCACCATTATATATAGAAAAACTGTCACTGAAATTTCATAGGGGGGGGAGGAAGGAACTCTTCCCCCCCCTCTAAATCCTTCACCTTCCCTTCTCTCCTTTCTCCTCTCCACCCCTTCCCTCACACCTACGCACTTTCCTCCCTCCATACCTCCTCCTTCCCTCACCATTCTATTCCTTCCTTCCAGTCCCCTTCCACTCCCCTCCCCCCTTTTTTTCTTCTATATTAGATTTTTCTTCCCTCTAAACCCTTCCCCTCACCTCATCTTTCTTCACTCCCAGGTACGTTCTTCCTTCCCTCAATCATCCTTCACAAACCTTCCTGCATCCTCTCCCCTCCCCTCCCTCCTATACATGTTCCTCCCTCCCTCTACCTCCCTTCCCCCTATACCACACCCCTCCACTCTCCTCCATTCCATCACCCCTATATACGCTCTTCCCTCCCTCCATCCCTCTCTTCCCCTACCCCCCTACACTGCACCCCTCAACTACCCTCCCCTTTCCTCCCTTCCATCACCCCTATACGAGCGTATATGCTCTTCCCTCCCCTCCCCTCCCTTCAGCATAATATTGATGTGGTGAGTAAGAGAGGCAGCTGTTGATGATGAATAAATTAACACTGAATGAGTGAGTATGCGATGCGTCTGAGTACCGTGGGATTAGGACTATTAGGGTCATGTGATCAAAACTGAGAGCGCCAAGGTCTGGACAAGCCCCCAGATGTTAACGGTAATTTCTGAAGCAAGCGATAGTGATGGAATATACCCAATTATTCTATATCGCTGCTGCTCACACTCTGTAATGTGGGATGCATGCTAATCACAACTAATAAGTACAGGCGTTTCATATATAACCGTAAAAAATTAGGGGATGTCATGTATATATACAACTTCGTGCAGTCAGTTTTAATCACAAAGCCATAGGTACTGTAAAAGCACGGCTATTACTCTCTTCACTAAGTATGGGGTATGTGAAGGGTAACAAACTATAGAAGAGGGCTGAGTACTGGTATCTATCTATTTATATCTACCTATCCTATATTTGTCTATCAATCTATCTTATCCTTCTATCAATTCATAGTTTAGTTTATCCCATACCTACCTTTCAGTCTATTTCCATTACACAGAACCATTCCCTACTCCTCACGCTATCCCCCCCATCAACCCACCCCTTCAGATCATCTTCCTATCACATCAACGGTACTCCATCTATCACAATTACCCTCTATCTATTGCAATCCAATATACCTACCTATCTATCTCGCATCTGCATCTACGCTTCCTGTTATTCTATCTATATATAGCTACTCCCCCCAGTACCATGACGAATTTACTGTATTCTTTATATCTCCAGACGATTTTATTCAGCTTAGGAGAGACTTTTCAGACTGGAGGGGTTAGATAAGGCTTTCACTAACCCCTTCGCAGTTTACTTAATAGTAGGGAGGGAGATGAAACTGAAGTCGGAAGGGGTCAAATGTGTCCTTCAATAACCCTTTAAGTATGGGATGTCTCGCCTGAGTTTAAAAAAAATTGTTTCGTAATGGCATAAATAATAAACACACACACACACACACACACACACACACACACACACACACACACACACACACACACACACACACACACTTAATCTCCCCATCTGACAATCTGCATTTACTTTCATCATACTTCCTTCTTGTTATCTATTTTTTTTAATCATCAGAAGTGGATCGCAAGCTGTTCGTACCATCCAAGGTCGTATCCTTAATCCCTTTCTTACAACCAGGTATCCTTTATCCTATTCCTACAACAACGTATCCTTAATCCCATTCCTACAATCACGTATCCTTAATCCCATTCCTACAATCACGTATCCTTAATCCCATTTCCACATGCACGTATCCTTAATCCTATTCCTAATCACGTATCCTTAATCCCATTCCTACAACAACGTATCCTTAATCCCATTCCTACAATCACGTATCCTTAATCCTATTCCTACAACAACGTATCCTTAATCCCATTCCTACAACAACGTATCCTTAATCCCATTCCTACAACAACGTATCCTTAATCCCATTCCTACAACAACGTATCCTTAATCCCATTCCTACAACAACGTATCCTTAATCCCATTCCTTCAATCACGTATCCTTAATCCCATTTCTACATGCACGTATCCTTAATCCCATTTCCACATGCACGTATCCTTAATCCTATTCCTAATCACGTATCCTTAATCCCATTCCTACAACAACGTACCCTTAATCCCATTCTTACAACAATGTATCCTTCATCCCATTCCTACAACAACGTATCCTTAATCCCATTCCTACAATCACGTATCCTTAATCCCATTCCTACAATCACGTATCCTTAATCCCATTTCCACATGCACGTATCCTTAATCCTATTCCTAATCACGTATCCTTAATCCCATTCCTACAACAACGTATCCTTAATCCCATTCCTACAATCACGTATCCTTAATCCCATTCCTACAACAACGTATCCTTAATCCCATTCTTACAACAACGTATCCTTAATCCCATTCCTACAATTATGAATCCTTCATCCCATTCCTACAACAACGTATCCTTAATCCCATTCCTACAAGCACGTATCCATAATCCCATTCCTACAAGCACGTATCCATAATCCCATTCCTACAAGCACGTATCCTTAATCCCATTCCTACAACAACGTATCCTTAATCCCATTCCTACAACAACGTATCCTTAATCCCATTCCTACAACAACGTATCCTTAATCCCATTCCTACAAGCACGTATCCATAATCCCATTCCTACAACAACGTATCCTTAATCCCATTCCTACAAGCACGTATCCTTAATCCCATTCCTACAACAACGTATCCTTAATCCCATTCCTACAAGCACGTATCCATAATCCCATTCCTACAACAACGTATCCTTAATCCCATTCCTACAACAACGTATCCTTAATCCCATTCCTACAACAACGTATCCTTAATCCCCTTCCTACAACAACGTATCCTTAATCCCATTCCTACAAGCACGTATCCTTAATCCCATTCCTACAAGCACGTATCCATAATCCCATTCCTACAAGCACGTATCCGTAATCCCATTCCTACAAGCACGTATCCTTAATCCCATTCTTACAACAACGTATCCTTAATCCCATTCCTACAACCACGTATCCGTAATCCCATTCCTACAATCACGAATCCTTAATCCCATTCTTACAACAATGTATCCTTAATCCCATTCCTACAATCACGAATCCTTAATCCCATTCCTACAATCACGAATCCTTAATCCCATTCCTACAATCACGTATCCTTAATCCCATTCCTACAATCACGTATCCTTAATCCCATTCCTACAATCACGTATCCTTAATCCCATTCCTACAATCACGTATCCATAATCCCATTCCTACAATCACGAATCCTTAATCCCATTCCTACAACAACGTATCCATAATCCCATTCCTACAACAACGTATCCATAATCCCATTCCTACATCACGTATCCTTAATCCCATTCCTACATCACGTATCCTTAATCCCATTCCTACATCACGTAGCCTTCACCCCGTCTGTTCGATCACCTACTCTTTTATTCTTGCCATTAGAAAACGATTTTATTCAATTCAGGTGACAAACGCCATCGTACAGAAAGGGTTAGAAATAATGACCTCAAGGTGTATGACCAAGGAGATGGGCAACGTAGAAGAATGTAATCGAGTATACTGAGTGAAAGAAAAGGTAATTTAAAGTCATCCCTAGCAAACATAAAGGAAGCAAGGTCGGTTTGAACAATGTAATGCAAGGCAGTGAAGAGTATATATGAGGTGAAAGAAAAGGTAACTGATAGTCCTCCCTGGTGAATATAATGGAAGCAAGGCAGCAGCTAGCGTGGGTAGTGAGTTTAGTGAGAGGTGCTGAGATGAATATGGAAGTGAAACACGGCTGTATCATGCCACCATGGCTGTTCCGGGTGGGCATGGGATGGGGCACACACACACACACACACACACACACACACACTGGTGAAAGCAACTACACTTAAGCTCTTGAATCCGGGTGGCGTTGGGCCAAATTAAGTTAAAAGGACTACAGACTCCTTTAAGCTTAATAAAATCGTCTGGAGGCAGCAAGAACACATATATATAAAATAACATATACTCGGTCTGAAGGGATTACTGATGAAGAACGTGGAGTGCAGCATTTCAAAACTCTTCGTCCTGTTCCAGAATATTAGGCAAAGTGAAAGTAATAGTGATCCTACTGGCCTGAACGAAATCATCTGGTGGTATAGTACTTTTATCTTAACCTGGTTCAGATTCTTTGCCCTTCTGTGGCTTATTTCACGCAGCTCAGTGGTAAAGACAATAATATGGCTCTACATCCTGTCCCTAGCACTTCTTCGTGACTAACTTCATAATTTGACGTTAATCTATTCTTATATCTCAACATTCAAGATGGAGGGATGGAGATTTTAGGCCAAGTTAGAGTAAAAAGGGTATAGCAAGTGATATCTAATAAGACGTTGTACTTCTGGCCTGGTGTTTTTTTTTTTTTTTCATTCCTCTGCTCATCTTCCGTCAAGCGAGCGAGCGAGCGAGCGAGAGAGAGAGAGAGGGGGGGGTACCTGTATTCGAGTTTGTCTAACCCCCCTCAAAAAAAAAAAAAAAAAAAATCCATGGCCAGTGTTCCGAAGGTATCAAGAATAAAATGCGGGACTGTATTCTCAGTGGTACAAGAGGTTTCGCAGCACATTTTCCTTGGCGATTTGTTCTGCATATAACACTTTACTACTACCTTGTATCTTACTGATGTATTTCTATTACGAATATAGTTTGCATACAAATGGATAATGGTGAGTAATGTGCAGAATAAAGCGCTGAGGATGAGGCGCTACGAAGCCACTAATGCCCACTTAGAATACAGATGGAATTTATTGCAAGGCACAAACATACCTAATTATAATCCTGCACCGTACTGTTTTAATTAATACCATCATTATCTCTTCAGAAGCCCGTAACAACTTCTAATACGTTTATCAAATCATCTACGGACTTAACATCCCACTTAATTACTTTCTCTTTCCATTCTAGTATGCTAATTGACGTGTTCATTAAGCTCAGTAACCGCCAGTGGTATGTCAGCAGTTAATGATTTTATTACCTCGCTGTAGCTACCGTATCCTAATTATCAGTATGTCAGTAAGTTTAATGATCTACCTTTACAAATTCCTTCAGCACCTATTATTCGGACTTTGTTTTTATCTAATTATCGGTCCAAGTAACCAATCTCTAAAAATATACCAGCATCTTAAAGCCACCTGCCGCTACAATAATCGGTACCGTACACTTCTTCCAAAATTATTTTCGAAACAATTATCTTATTATTCCAACCTCTTTTGCTCTAATTACACTTTATTACGTCACTATCCCTCGTAACCGAACTATTACTAAATATACTTGTATCTTAAAGTCACCTGCCAGTACAATTATCGATACCGTATACTTCCTCAAAATGATTTTCGTAACAGACACTTAATCCTGATTTTTTTTTAACAATTATACTTTTTCACGTCGTTGTCTCTAGTAACCAAACTATTTCTAAATGTACCAGTATCTGAAAGTCACCTGCCGCTGCAACTATCGATATCTTACTGCCTTTACATTATTTAAGTAACAAGAACGTTCGTTCAGCGAATACCTGCGTCGCTCCGGCAAACCTATCAATCTGTACAACCGTCAGAGGGTCAACAATCAAAACGGTCTACGATTCTTCGGTTTATATTAGGAGGAAAACAATTCAGTGGTTACTTATGCTACTTTCAATCCATTCATTTTTGTTTTTTTAGCCTAGTTATGTTCAAACCCAGTCACAGCAATGACGGCCAGAGAAAACAGGCGTTGTAAGCTGGCCAGTATGGGCTTGTCGACGGTTTAATCAGAATTTGCTTTTACCAGAGGAAAGATGAGAAGCAATTAACAAGAAAGTAAGCACGCTTCGCTCTCAATACGACAGGCCTCTCAAGACACACGGTAATATTCACTCACGCACAACTCGTTTACTCTAGTTTGACAAGTATCCTTAACGTTTTTTCAGTTCGGCTGATGGCCAAAAACAGTAATCATGGAGAGCCAATGTAACTATTCTCTTTTTACACTAACTTGACCTAAAATTGCCGTGTGTTTCCATTTTGAATACCGAGTTGCAACAATAGATTAATATTAGACTATGATGCTAGTCACAAATAAGTGCTCTGTAAAGGATGTAGAGCCGTACTATTGTGTTATCCTGAAAATCTAGCAACGCGTAGTAAGCTACAAAAGGACGAAAATCTGGCCTAAGGTAAAATGCGTATACTGTGCCACAATGTAACCAGGGAGACTCATTCCCATCTCACAACAAAGGCTCCTGTGTTTCCTGCAACCACGAAACAGTGTTCAAGTAATGGCAGTGGACTAATTCCGTCAGGTGAAAACCAAACCGACTGCAGTATAACAGAGTAGGCTATCGTGGGGTTACCTGTCACGGCAATTACCGCATTACCTCCACGTTACTTCCATAATTCCAAGCATAAAGTACCATCAAGTTGTCACCCGTCACTACAATTACCTAGTACACTACTCAGTTACTTCCATAATTACCGTATATAAATCAGTATCACGACTTCCTGTTGCCACTTACCTTATAAACGACTGGGTTACCACTATAATTACCATGTATAAATCAATCAAAATACCACCCGTCACGGCGATTACCATATACACCATTGTTACATCAGTAATTACCATTATATAATTCAGCATCAACCTGTTACCTGATACGTCTAATTACCTTATAAATGACTATGTTACTTCCACAATTACCATGTACCGTATAACTCTGTATCAAAATATCACCCGCCACCACAATTACCTCGTACACCACAGTTTCTTCTATAATTACCATATATAAATAAATTAACATCAAGCTGTCACCTGCTCCTGCCAATTACCATACCAATCACTACGTAACTTCCATAATCATCGTGTATATTTCGCAACTGTCAATTTACCTTACCATCCCTAATTACCAGGTACGGTATTTACCAGTACCAAAAATGTTACCGGTTACCTCAAGACATCAAAGTTACTCCTCCAGTCACCATGCATATATTACTATCTCTCATAACGTTAGAAATCTCTATCTCTAATTAAGCCATCATCAATAATTTCTCTGTTATCTCTCACTTACTAATTATTTCTGTTTTTTCCACGTATAGTTTTGGTCTGTACATATTTATAACTGAAAGTCTTCGTTATCCCTCGCGCGTTAGTAAAATAATGATGCTAATTAGACTCATACGCATGTGGTGTGCTAGGCAGGTGTGTGAGAAAAGAAGACGTGCGAGGCTGGCGTGTGAGGAAGGTGTGTAAGGAGATATGTATGTGAGGAGGCAGATGCGCGTGTGTGTGAGGCACTATGTGGACAAAGAATGCGTGCGAGGTTAGTGTATGATGCAGGAGTATAAGAAAGCGAATGTGTGTGATGCAGATGTGAAAAGGCAGGTATGTGAGACGTGTGTGTGAAGAAGCTGACGTATGTGAAAATGTGTGAGAAGGCATGAACTGTACGTCAGGCAGGTATGTGGGGCAGATGTGTGAGGCAAGAATATGAGACAGGTGTGTGAGACAGAGGTGTAAGGCAGGTTTGTGAGGCAGGTGTGTGAGGTAGGTTTATGAGGCAGGTGTGTGAGGAAAGAGGGTGTGAGTGGGGGCAGGTGTAGAAAACATGTATATAAAAACATGTGGGTGACGCAGATGCAGCAAAGCGAGGCAGGTGTGCGCGAGGACAAACAGATATGGGCGAGAGAGAGAGAGAGAGAGAGAGAGAGAGAGTGAGTCAAAGGCCGATAAGCATATCAATTCATTCATCAGTGTCAGCAAATAAGCTGCTTGGATGAAGGAACTAAACCCCAGTGAAAAAAAAAAAAAAAAAAAAAGGAGGTATATCAATGTACTAACTGAGGAGATGAAAGCCGAAAACGAGATGGAGATAAGCGGTAACGTGGCGCGAAGTGAAAAAAAAATTATTAAAAAAAAAAAAAATTAAGACGTATCATACTGGAGGGGAAAACGAAGGGAGGTGGAAATGCGGAAGCGGAGGAGTGAAGAAAAGTAGAGATGGCTAGCAAACACACACACACACACACACACAGGCTTATCATGTTGCAGGAGGGGAGGCCTGAGCACGATACGGGGAAAGGAGGACTACAATTATTTCGCTTTAACTTTGCGGAGATTTTCGTCCTTTTGCAGCCTATATCCCGTTGCTCAATGGCACAGTAAGAAAATATTAGCTATGGCTCAACATCATTTCCAATGCACTTCTTCGTGACTAGCATCATATTCTACTGTTAATAAGAAAACACTAGGCAATGGCTCAACACCCTTTCCATAGCACTTCTTCGTGACTACCACAATATTCTAATATTAAGCTCCTGTTACAGCTCAAAACTCATGCTGGAGAGACGGCAATATTAGCCTAGTTAAAGTGAAGAGAGCATAGTTAACATGAGGAAGGATGGCTTGAAGTGGCGCCAAGTGAAAGGTGGACAGTTGACAAAAAGTAGGTAAATCGTGTAGTTAGCACAATAAGGAGAGGAGAGCGAGACCGAGGATGAGATATGTGGAATGTAAATGATGAAGAAGGAAGGCCCAGGAGGAGGACTGGATATGCGGAGAGTACAGCCGGGGACAAAAGTATGCCTAATATTAACACTTCTTACTTAGCTTTGGTGGTTAATATTCCTAAGCTGAGGAAGGCTTGAAATGTTCTCTGCCCACAGATGATTCTCTGACATGATGCATCAGGAAGGAAAGTGATGGGATTTCATCTCCTCTGCTTTACTTTCTAAGCTGCGAGAGAGGCTTAGTATACTTCTCTGCCCATTGATAATTCTCTCCGACATGATGCGACAGGGAGGAAAATGACAGGCATACGTGAAGCAGACGCAGTGGAATAGCAGACGAACTTTTGTCCTTGACTTCAAATGAGGAAGGATAGTTTTTAGTGGCAGGAAGAGTAGTTAGGAGGGAGATCTCTGTGTGGCATATGATGGAGGGTGGTTTGGTGTGGTGGGAGGGAGTAAAGGAGAATACCTAGAACGAGACCTGGAAAGGTGGAGAGGAGAAGCGGGGGGGGGGGGACTGGTGATGAATGATGACAGAACATGGAGATGTACTGCTGTGGTCAACATGGATCAACTCAAGGATCAACTCCTTCAGTCCATGGACGTACGGTGATGTACAGGGTGGTCCGTAAATTGCAATCCATAAGCTCATCTGGTAATATGTGTTGCCGAGATGGCTCAGTCTGCTAATGTGGGCGTGAATGTGGCAGTGGGAGTAGGATATGAATGAATGATACAGTACAAACACTGATAACGCTAAGCCGTCCCCGCAACACACAAGAAATCACCCGGCCGAGTCGAAAAGGAGAATTATACATGGACCACCCTGTATAGCTCATTCTCGCTACTATCAGATTATTTAAATCAGTATAATTAAACTTAAGCGAGACCACTTTGAAGTAACAGACCAACTGTTCTCATGCCTATAAAAACGTACCATTAGATAGAAATTATTAATCGTACGTTTTTTCTCGCATTTTTGTTCATGTACTCGTGTGTGTGTGTGTGTGTGTGTGTGTGCGCTGAAGGGAATGTACAGTATTCCGCGAGATTTCTGTGCAACTTCTGGAGGTTAACTGAGCCCATACTTAATGAAAATTTAGTCCTACAACAACATCTTCGAGTTTCTCAAAAATCTCTCAGGACACCACGTATATTTCGCAGTCTCAAGCGCACATGCACAATTACACACACGTACACATGAGCCACAAGTATGCATATCAAGAAGAGCACACGTACACACATGCACACATTGACACGCACATAAGAACATTACGAACCCAGGTGAGAGAAGTGAGAAGGATGAGCAATGTGTGTGTGTGTGTGTGTGTGTGTGTGTGTGTGTGTGTGTGTGTGTGTGTGTGTGTGTGTGTGTGAGAGAGAGAGAGAGAGAGAGAGAGAGAGAGAGAGAGTACAGAGGAGAAGGAAGAGCAAGAGAAGAGAGGTGAGGAAAGAGAGAGGAAGGGAGGAAAGAAGGGAGGGAAAGAAGTGGGGAGGGGACGAGAGGGAGGGAAGGCTGTAAGGGCAGGTGGAAGAGGGGGTGAAAGCAGATGGGTGGTGAGGGGGGGGGTGAGAGCAGGAAGGGGTGAGGAGGGGTGGTGGGTGTGAGAATGTATTGGGGGTGAGGAGGGAGGAAGGGTGGATAGGGGGGGGAGAAGGGGTGGGAGTAATGGGGGAGGGGGAGGGGGAAGAGGGGTGTGTGGGAACTGTGGGCGGGTGTTCCTTCCGACCTAAACATCTGTTGGTCTGCAAGGGGTGGGAGAGGTGGGGGACAGAGGGAGGGGGGAGAAACTGGGTGTGGGAGAGTGAGAGGGTGGGTGTCTGAAACAGGGTGGTGAGGGCTGGGAGTAAGATGAAAGGGGGATGAGGGTAAAAGAAGAATGGTAAGAGGAAATTTGAGGAAAAGGAAATGAATGAAATTGAATTGGAAAGAGGAAGATGAGGAAAGATGAATGTTAACAGGAAGGGGGATGGGGAAGAGTAGTTGAGATAGGTTAGATGGTCAAAGGACTGAGAATAGTTTGAGATACGAGGGGAGAACGAAGGGGAAAGGGGCGGGGATCTGCAGGAGGCCGAGGGTCTAGGAGAGGGGGGGGGGAAGGAATGATGGGGGGGAGACGCAGCGGGGTTGGTGAGAAGATGAGGGTTGGGGTGGGTGGGGTGGTGGGTGATATGCAAGACTGGGGAACATAGAGTGACAACGGGGGAGTGACAGAGGAGAATTAACCTATAACATTATATTAATTCATCCCATTGGTCCTTCTCACAGTACTCTTGTTTCTTTTCCTGCTAAACTGAAGGAGGGATAGATGGATGGATGGATGGATGGACGGATGGAGGAGGAGGAGGAGGAGGAAGAGGAGGAGGAGAAGGAGGAGGAGGAGCTGGAGCTGGAGCAAGAGGAGGAGGAGGAGGAGGAGCAGGAGCAAGAGGAGGAGGAGGTCTGAGATGACGGAAGATGGGGAAGAATCATAGGGGATGGGGAATCAGGGATTGGTGTTGATTAAGGGTGTGTGGGGAGTAATGACAAACGGAGGGGAAAGGGGTGAGGAGAGAAGATATGAATGGGGAGAGAAGGGGGAAGAAGAAGAAGAAGAAGAAGAAGAAGATGATGATGATGATGATGATGATGATGATGTTGATGATGAGGGGTGTTTGGTACAGATGAAGTGGGGAGTTGAGGGGAATGGAGGGGGTATGCGTAAGGGGTGGGGGAATGATGTAGTACCAAAAGGGAAAGAGGGATAACGGGGGTGGGACTGGGGGGTTGAGGAGAAGGGCAGAGATATGGCAGACGGATGAGAGACGGTATACAATAGATATGTGGGTGAGGAGTAAAAAAGAAAATGGGAAGGTGAGTGAGGAAAGCAAAGTATGATAATGAGCAGAGAAGGGAGTTGTACTGGGGTAGGTGAGGGTGAGGAATGAGTGGTGTGTGGTGAGGTAGGTCAGGGGTCATATGAATGAAGGGTGAGAGGTCAGAGTGGGCAGTGGGGAATGGGGGGTTGAGAGATGGGGGGAGGGGGCTCAGAGGAAGGGAATGAGAAGGGAAACTTATGCTATACATTTGCACTCAAACACTGTATTTCCTTTTCATCCCACTGGCCCTTCTCCGTCCAGTCTCATGTTTCTCTTCCTACTAAACCTATAAAAAATGAAAGATAAGAAAGGGAGCTGGTACCTGGTAGATACAGAGGGGTGGGAGGTGGTTATGGAGAATGTGAGAAAGGGAGATGAGTGGGGAGGGTGGGAAAGGGAGAGGGAATCAGTGTAGGCTACTGTAAGCCGCAGGGAGAAGAAATCACAGGAAGCGGCTGAGAGGGCAAGGGAGTGGGGAAGGACAGACAGAACTGAGTGGGAGTCAGGGGAAAGAAATGGCCATGAAGGAAGGGGGTCAAAAGACAAAGAGGATGAGAGATGGGGACAAGAAGGAATAAGAGTGGGATGTGAGGTGGGGGAATGAAATGAGAGGGAAAAGTAGGGGTAAATGGAGTGATAGGAATCGTGTCATAAGCTAAGTGGGTGGGGGGGGGGAGGACTGAAAAGTCAGGGGTATGGAATGAGAAAGACGGAAGGGGGAAGGAAAACGACGAACGGGGAAAGGGGAAATGAGAGGAGAAAGGAAGAATGGAAAGTGAAAAGGGGAGAAAGAAAGGGGAAAAGAGAAGGAAGAAAAGGGAGAATAAGAAAGATTAGGAAAAGACAGGAGGGAGAATGAGAAAGGAAAGGAAAAGGATGGAGGGTAAATGAGAAAGGGGGCGAAAGGAAGAATGACGAATGAGGAAGAAGCAACAGGAAGTGCGAGGAGGAAGAGAGGAAACAGGAAAATGAAAGGAGAGGGGAGGGGAAGAGGGCGGAGGATTCAAAGGTATGTTAAGCGTAAAGGTGAAGAAAGTGAGTGATAGAATGAATGGGGCTGAGTGACAGGATGAATGACATCGGATAATGAGAATCCCCTCCACACACACACGTAAACAATTATTTTCGTCCACAAAAATAATGCATATATATACAATACCAGTAACAACAATGTCAACAACACAAATTACGGTACTACTAACACAAACATCAGCATAACAAACTGCAATATTATGTAAACAGTTCACAAATCATAAATAAATTATGGGCATTTCAGTCATTCTAAAATGTAACACCCAAGGACGTTTTTAATTTCTTCTGGTTAATGTATTCTATTTAGCTTATGAAAAAACGCCATCAGACTGAAACAGGCACAATAATTAACTCGTTCATTAGTCAATCACCTAAGGTCTTTCCCAAGTTGCCTATAATCTGGCATGAACAATGTAATAAATAAAAACAAAAGAGAAGTGCTGGTACAAAAGGAGTTAATATTTACAGCAGGTTAGATCCAGCAGGCTTTGTAATCATCCGTCATCTGGTGTTCGATATCAACAACAGCTACACCCAACACTGTCCACTACTGTATTACGTCAAACAAATTACCCGTTAATTACAGCTCCCACGCCAAATAAATCGTTAATAAGGGAAGCAGCCGCCGTCACAAGGACAGCTGGTGTTCGGAATGAGCCACCTGCACGAGAGAGAGAGAGAGAGAGAGAGAACCGTCCCAGCTGTCACCCAAACCCGGCCCACCTGCACAGAGCGAAGGGAGGCGGAGCGTGGTCGGACCGCGTCTATATATACCTCTTGGGATCCCATTCAACCATCAGTCGAGCCCTAGACCACGCTGAAATAACGTGTTTTCGCCACTATGAAGGCTCAGCGTTGCGCCTCGCCACTCCAGGCCGTGGTTGGGGTGTTGGAGGGAAAGAATAGCAAATCTCCGACCCTAGCTGAGGCCACACAGGTTCTTATGTACTTCGACAGACTACAGCAGCTGGTCCCCTTCTGCCCTAAGGATCAGCCCATATCAAGACTCGAGTTAATACAGTCTGTTATTGACTACATCTGCGACTTGCAAGACCAGCTGGCCGCCTCGCCCGAACCCAAGGACGAGACACAGACAGAAACCGAGAACGAAGAGGCAGAGACCGAGGACGACTCAGTATTCGACGAGGAGAATAATCAGCCAGCCACCTGATCATACACTCCAGTTTCAAATTTCACTTTCGCACCCACAATCCTCTCACCGAAGAAACTGCATATGTAAACTACATGTACCAATTACCTGTTTTATATTTTGTCTCCATCGTGTCCTGGCCAAAAATGGACACGAAAGGAAGGCAGATGACTTGGTGTGTTCTTTAAACTTAGGACGTGGCATATATACCTGCAGTCTGCGGAGATCTACAAAGCATAGTGTTATTTTGAAGACACCAAGAAACTCTGAGGGATGCGAATGAAAACTGACTTGAAATTCCCCATCTGTACTCGGCGCCATATTAAAATGAAGGTCACTAGTGATTATGGACGCTGTTACGGGACTATATTACAAAGTGAAGTACAAAGTATCACCTTCAAGCCCCAACCCCGCCCTGAAGCGGTGTTTACGTGTGATCCTGCCCTCGAGAAGACGACAGGTGCGACAAGCCGAGACTACCTCCCCCTCCCCTCCCGTCCTCCACCTTCCACCCTCACCATCTCCTCCCAAGGTCCTTGTCTCCTCCCTCCCTCACCACCCTCTCACCAACACGCCGGCTCTCAACTGTTTCTGGTAAGTTGCACTTTAAAGTTTACCAGTTACTTTGTGAATAAGAATGTGGCATAATAATGTTCCGGAATTACGATGATATTGGTTAATGAAATGTAGTTAGTTCTGGTACGATTTTCACTACTCACGTATTTTCTGTAATTTCCTAAAACATAACCTAACTGGTATTTGTGGATCTAATGCCAAAATCTGTTTTCATTATTATGATCTGCAGGTGTGCAGTCTCTTAACTGCATAAAAAAAAAAAAAAAAAAATGCAGCGCACACATACCATCCGCCGTGACACCTGCAAACTCTAACAATTTATCTTAATTTACCCCTATTTCTAGCTCAGATTCTAACACATGCGCTCCTGCTTTCACCCCACAGGTCACGAGGAGGCAACGGGTAACCGGTGTAGCCGCTGAGTCACCAGGTCGAGTCACAGGAGGATGGGGAAAAAAGAAATGCCCAACAATAATGATGGATGGGTACAGAATCATTGGAAGCTCCAACCGTTGCCCATCCGGATGTTCAATACATGCAATTTACACTTTGCTCTCAGCAAAGAATTATTAGTAATATATACATGATCATACTAAAGTTATCTGCAGTACAAAATATCAATAATGCACCAGTTGTGGGTTATGGGTGAAAAGAGGGTAAAGTCGGAATTCAGAATAATATTTTAAGTCGACATTTGAATGGACCTTGCCTTAAACTGTGATTATGGCCTCATCCTCCCAGGACACGTTACTCTTATGGCTTCTGCAGCTTCTCCAGGCATTCTTTACAATTCAGGAGCAGGCAGTCCCTGCACTTGATCACTATAAAACAGATGAACATGGATAATTAAGAGGGAACATAACTCCATCCACACTCACCGAAGGATGTGCTCGGTTTCGTACAGGTTCCACATTGATTGTTGTTCTTTGCTCATTGGCATTATTATCCTTTGTCTGTGATATTTATAAATATATTTATTATGTTTTATTTTGTGAGTACGGTTATACATAGTGTTCTAAGAGAAACAAATTTTATTGTAGACCAAAGCGACAGTATTGTCATCAGGAAAATAAATGAAGCTAGGACGTGAGTTTTCTTTAATTCCTGAGTCTTCTACCTTAAAATAATTTAATCAGTCGAATTATCAAACACATGAGGCTGACAATTTGATAACTGGGCACAAGCTGGAATAGTTATAGAAAACTTTGAAGGGCCACTCTTCTATTTCGGCGCCCACTATAATGTTCGTGGTAATTACTCTGCGTTTGCCCAAACTGTCCGGTAAAAAAATATGGTAAAGCAACCCTACAACTTACTGAAGAACCATAAAAGTGGGCAGGCACAATGATTTCAGCAAATAAGAACACGGTGACACTTTTATTTGCTCGGATAAAGTAATCCATACTAAGACTGGTCTACGTTTGCTAGAAATAAAAGTCTAGTCCAGTATTCGACCTCCTATAGCACGTTAGTTAAATCCATGATGTGGGAGGTGTACATTGTCTTTGTGGATGTAAGATTATTTAACCTACAGGATGTTAAAGTGAAACCTTTTGTAGACCTTTAGGGATTGATTATCTATCATTTCAACCCTGATTCCCACAGGAAGGATAGGTAGTATCTAAAAGCTCATGCGAAGTTTATCAATAAAATGTCCGGTAAGAGGTCACACAGTAAGTCCAACCTTTGAAATGTGCTCCTGCTCACTGCCAAAAATAGATTCTTTAAAAATGCACCATGCAAATACCTGTGGGAACCATTCTGTTGAATACCATCTATCTCCATCAATGTCCTTTTTTTTTTTTTTTTTTTTTACGTAAGAGCCTGCATGGAGCTAGGTTACTCATCCTAACATTTAAAGCAAGGGTGACCAGTCCCACCCGCCCAAATGGAATTACAAGCAATAAACTCCAAACCTCTACCCCTGGATGCAAACCACAACAGGCTCAGTCCAGCTAGAGCGCCTTAGCCCATTAAGCCATCAGGCATCATTTGGTTACAACGCTGCCACCCAACATAGTAGAAGATACTCTCAATATAATGAACTATAGTAATTGGTACCAGACCCTTGACGTTAAAGTCACACACCATGCGGTTCAGTAATTTCCTTGGCATTGTGGCTTTTACCAAACAAACATCATTAAACAGAGCGTCATTCACATGTACAGTCGAATCCAATAACATACAGCAATATCTAAATGGTTCTCTTTCTTTATAAATGCTCTATTTATGGCTCCTCTCACAATGCTGGTCACCCAGAGACTGATGCGGTATTCTGCGGGATGCAGAGGAGCATGAGTGTGTGTGTGTGTGTGCGCGTGCATGCATACGAGTGTGATCGTGATTTAATCCCCGAGCTAGGCGACTATGGCCATATAGCCCCGCTAGGTTACAGGAGTGTGCTTCCACTCCCTGCACGGCAGCCCCGGGTGAGGCTCAAACTCATGATCCCTCGATCACGAGCTCGTCCCTCTATCTCTGAGCCACCGTGCCCCCCCCGAGTGTGATCGGATGACACGCTGGTCAGTGTTTCCCACACGTCCATTTTTTTACCTAACAAAAAATTTTTTAAATGAACATAAAGTTCAGCCAACTCAAGGTGGTTGTTAAAACCGAAATTCAATAACTGAAGGCTCTTTATATTGAGGGTTTACTCTGTATAGGTTGCTGGGTTACAGGAAACCATTTGGCTTGTCATTCTCTGCAGCCATCCGAAGGCAGCATTACATCATGTGAGTGAATGGTGGGTGTCTCCACCTACCACTGATCCTAAAAAAAATAAAAAAATAAAAAAAAGCAACCACTATCAAGTGCAACGTCTGTTCTTTATCAGTGTCTATCCTGCCCTTCTACACCACACCTTCCCTTACATTCCTCCATAATATTCATTCACCTGCTTAGCCTATCATGACTCCTTTCATCCTCAAAACACACACATACATCCTCTTCACTGCCCTACACACATACATACTTTTCATGGCCATATCTCTGCAGGAAAGGAAGCATTCTGGGGGTACTGATATAATCAGGCAGCCCTGCTGTCTCATTATAGTGTAAAAAACATCCCTTTCCTCCCTTCATACCCTAAGAAATGGGAGGATGGTGGGGAGTATGTGAAGGATAACTTCAGCCTACAGATCACCAGGTTCACATTCAGATAAACAGCAATGAATAATGAATTCCTAACACCACATACCAAAGACCAAATGGCATTATTTCAAAGTAAAGAGACATGACAAGTAAATGGAACTGAAATGGGAAAGGAAACGAAAAGTACAAGAAAGGGTAAATATGCAAGAAAGCAAAATTAAGAGACTATGAAAATAAACTAAGATATACCCCCTAGCCCCCCAAACGGAAGGGAATTGCAGAACTAAATGTTGCATTAAAGACACCTCAATCCCATAAGGGGTCGCCACAAACAAATCGCCTTCACATCACCCTGTCCTCTGCCATTTCACTACCCTGCTCCCAGCTCACACCCCCCTCTCTCATATACCTCTTCACTCCATCCCTCCACCTCATCCTTGGCCTCTCCCTCCATCTCCCCCTCTCCACCTCACTCACATACACTCTCCTCTTTAGTCTCTCACTCTCCACATGGCCAAACTACCTCAGTGTGCATCTCCTAACACTTTCTATCACATCAGCATCCACACCATAATGCTCCTTCACTTCCTAATTTGCCAGTCTGTCTCTCCATGTAACTCCACATGCTTCTCTCACATAACTCATTTCCACTGCTCTCACTCTGGACTTGTGTCCTTCCAACAAGGTCCAAGCTATCACAATACTGTTATGCAGCAACTTTTTTACTTCCATGCCCACTTCCCTGATTCTTATCACTGTTTTCAAAGAATTAGCAACCTTTCTTCCTTGTTGTACCCTTTCAAAAACTTCAACCTCCACACTTCCATCCTTACTCATCACGCTACCCAAGCACTTAAATGCACTCACGTTTTCCATTTCATCATCATCCAACTTCCCTGTACATCTAGTGACTTCATTTCTCTTGAAGACCATAACTTTATTCTTCCCTACATTTTCTTTTAGATTCTGTTTCTTACACACTCTCCCAAACTAATTCACCAAGCCTTGTAGTTCCCCTTCATCTTCACTTAACAATACAGTATTATCTGCAAACAACAGTACTGGAAAGGGAGTTTCCAAATGCTGCCCTCTCTCATTAGGGCCACTTCAACATCCACTGCCCTATCTTGTATCTCTTTCATAACCCCATCCATATACACCATGGAGGCATGACACATCCATGTTTCAATCCAACATTCAAAAAGAAAAATTCACTCAGTTCACTATCCACATGCACTGCAGCCTTGGCCCCCTCATACATACTCTTCACAGCATTCAACTTCCCATTTGCTCCATATATTCTTAATACTGTAGACAGATATATATATATATATATATATATATATATATATCCATCCATCCATCATCCAATCCTACGTTGCCCCATGAGGAGTGTAGGAGCCTGGGGCTAGGCAGTTGGTCCTGACATTTAAGATGAGAGTGACCAGCCTCTCAACCCTGAGTGGCATTACATGAGCAATAAACCCCAACCACTCCTTGGATATAAACCTTCACTGGCTCAATCCGATTGGAGCGCAATAATTACCCACTAAATCACCAGGTGCCAAAATTTGGTTATGTGGTTACCACCCAGCATAGTAAATGGTTTCCTGGTGTACAGGAAACCATTTGGCTTGTCACTCAGTGTAGAATCACCCACATACAGTATATGGGTGGTAGGTGGGGGTGCTCACCATCCACTCACTCGATGTAGTGCTGCTCTCGTGTGTCTGCCCTTTCCTCTCCTCCATCCTTCTTTCCGTCCATCCTCTTGTCTTACTTTCCTTCATTCTTTCCATGTCCATCTGCCTAAGGGTGGCTTTACACTCCCTCTTCTGTCTTTCTTTCCTTCATTCTTTCCTCTTCCTTCTGCCTGTGGGTGACTTTACACTGAGTGACAAGCCAAATGTTTTCCTGTACACCAGAAAACCATTTACTATGCTGGATGGTAACCATATAACCAAATTTGGTGCCTGGTGGTTTACTGAGTAATTACGGCGCTCCAATATGACTTAGCCGGTGAAGGTTTATATCCAAGGGGAGGTTGGGGTTTACTGCTCACGTAATGCCACTCAGGGATGAGCGAGGCTGGTCACTCTCATCTTAAATGTCAGGACCAACTTGCCTAGCCCTGGGCTCCTACACTCCTCATGGGGTAATGTAGGATTGGATGATGAATGAAAAAATATATATATACTGTATATATATATATATATATATATATATATATATATATATATATATATATATATATGTATTTATATATACAGTATATATATAGTATATGCATATATATATATATTTTTTTCATTCATATATATATACAGTACTGACTTGTAGCAGGAGATGAACACTAGAATATGGTGCTTGTTGCTAAAAAAGTCCTATGGAAAGGATGTACAACCAAACTATGGTCCTATTCTGCCACTGAGCTACATGAAGCGAGCTTCGAAATGACAAAATTCTGGGCTAGATTAAGGTAAAAGGTCTATGTACTACCTTATAATAGTTGAAAGATGCAAAGCCTAAGGACAAGACTACAGTAGTACTGAACATTTAAAGGTAGATAACCAACCTATACTGTACCTGGTAATTACATGACTGGAAACCTTTCAGCCACCTCTTCATGATGTGAAGTGATGTGTACATGTCTCAAGGTTGTCATTCTGACTGAAACCACAAGATCAACAAAAAAATAATTATAAAAAAAAAAAAATGTTATCAGATCATACAAAAAATACTGTAATAGGGCAATGTACAGATAAAAAGAAATGAAATACGTAGTAACCCTTTATGTTTGTATTTTATGGTATATTCATTAGTCAGCAAGTCTACACATCAGTCTACATTAGTCAACCTATCATATATAGGTAAAAATCGTGAATATATTGTTTTAAGAGATAAAATGCTACTGCTGTCATTATTCTGAGTCCATAAACATCATATATCCCAACAGGACATACTCAAGTTAACAATGAAATGCCAAACAATAAGCACAGTAAGTTAACGGAAACAATACACATGAGCCATTTACAGCAATAATAAAAATAGAAAACAACAAGCCATACACTTGAAAGACCCATAGATAATATGAATACAGTAAACTCTCACTTTACCATACACCGCTAGACCGGATATTGGATTTAACGGACACTTTAATGGCCCAAGACAAACCGTTGGACATACCAGATACTATCTATCTATCTATCTATAGGCCAGCGCCAGATACCATCCATTAAATGGGAAATCCATGTGAACCTACTGGTTAACTCTAGGCCCACTGAACATATTTGTATTTAACATACACTGTCAGTTATGTGAGGCATGTGATGCAGGCCTACCAGATCCTCCCCAAGTGCCAGGTGACTCAAAATGCAGTTGCCAATGCTTGCCCTTTTTTTTTTTTTTTTTTTTTTTTTTTTACCCAACTGGGCAGGACAAGGGTGTGAAATTATAGGTTGAATTAGTGTAAAATGGATATAGTTTTCAATTTTTCTACTAGAATATGCTATTTTACTGATTTTTTTTCATTATGTGCTTGAAATCCCACTTGGGGGGGGGGGAGACCATCGGATTTACCGGATTATTGGCTTTATTGGATCAGGCTTCCCCCAACATGACCCAGTATACAGAGGTTCTACTGTATTAGCAAATTTATACTATTTCTACACTTAATGAAATATAGTTTTCATGGGGAAAACATAAATACAACTTGTCACAGAAAAAAAACTGAGGTTACCCACTTTCAGACAAATAAATTTAAGATTTATATGAAGCTCAAAGAACTTATATGGAAGAATAAGTTATGTAAAGCAAAGACCTAATGGCAACGGTCAATACATATATCCCAACACCATCATCCCTGGACTTTTGACACACACTGTAACCAACATGCAATGCTTCTTTCTCTCTATACACAGACCATATCTCTAAGGTTTGACACAATACATTGTGTTCTTGATTGGTGGCATGGAACAATACTACTGTAATATAATTTGTACAAATACATGGTATTTAATACACCACATTAATTGTTATCAAAGGAGTTTCACAAGAAAAGCAGATTCATTTAACATGCACTGCCCTACTATAGTACAGTATTTAAATCTGACATAACTGTGCAGTGGCTCTCATTTGGTACTATGAGAGCTAGGCAGTGTGATAGTACAGTACAGTACAGTATGCAATACTGCAATATTCAGTTATACTTGTATACTGTATTCAGTATACCATTTTATTCATTTTCTATGATGCAACTTATGCCCTGCAGAAAATATTTAAAAGCTATAACTAAGATACGATAAACTGAACATAGTGCATAAAAAAATGTGTATTACCATAGTGCATGTATTACCATGGTGTATTCAAGAGGCTGAAACAGTATGCATTCTGGTGCATTTTTGTTTACATATCATTAGTGGATCATCTCCCTTTTCCATGAGCAATTTAACAGATTACTATTACTGCTGTCAGGCATATGCAGAGAAAATGTTAAGACACACAGTATTAGTTTATATTACTGAATATCTATTTTGTAAAAATCCTGAATATCAACTTCAGTTGTACTGTTAAATAAGTTTTATGATCAAATACATATTGACAAGAAAAAAAAAAAAAAATGTTAACTAAATCTCATCAGTTGTAGATAAAAACTAAGCTGCTTCTACTGGTTCCTTGTGCCTTGTTTCTGAGTTACCTTTTGTTTCCTCCTTGAGTGGTCCTTCACTGGTGGGTTCTGACAAAGCCACCACATGGTCCTGACCTCCCATTAGCGCTTGTGCTTCAGGGTTACCAGGAACCAGAAGACCCAAACCCTCATACCCTTCATATTTGGGACCTGGCAGTGTTACAAGTGGGTCATGACCTGCTTGGAGCTTTTGGGCTTCTGGACTACCAGGAACCAGGAGTCCCAACCCTTCATAGCCTTCATAGGAAGGCCCTGGTATGGCTTGGGTGTGATCTTTGTCTGCAGGTTTTAGAGGAATGGGATTATTATGGCCTCTATTTAGGTGGGCTGCTAATCCTCCAGGGCCACCTCCAGCATTACCAAAATATGAGTGGCTTGCAGCTTGTGATGTCATCTCAATAATCTCCCTCCAAGTCATTCCCTCACAACCATCTTCAGATGGACAGTAGCTAAATCGCTGTCTGAAAGGTGAGGATGTGAGAATGGAGATATTGAAAATGAATGCACATGATGTGAAAATGATGAAGAGAGTTCGATCCATGACCCTAGAAACAAACTTCCACTCCTCAACCAGGTTCTGCTTGACAGTCGTCTTTTTAGCAGCCTTCTCCTCCCGGTTCAGAATACCGGCAATGGTCTCAAGGGCAGACACTGCACGTCGCTGGAATGGGTCTGGAATATACATAGGTATATAGAGCAAACCTGTGAAAAATCAATGGATTGTGAGACAGAAAGAATTAAATAAAAATTATCATTATAATGATCCTAATTAAGTTTCCACATTTTCATAAAATAAGGAGATCCACAACATGAATCTTTGATCTCACTGGGAACATGGACCACAGGTAGTCTCCCACGGCTCTCACGTGGATGCTTACAACAGAAATATTGGGCAGTGAGGTTGCCATTTCCCTAAACCAATACAAAAAGAGGGAATTTCCAGCCCTACATTCATGCCTTTTTAAATTATATTTTATGAGAGGATGATGTGGAGAGCATTCTTTCTCCACTATCCTTATGGATAATAATAATGAAACTTTAATCATCATCATCATTATCTGGACCTCCTTTCACACCGTAGGGCAGGGTGTGGAGTAGCAATGTTCAAACAGCCTAAGTTTGCCCAATTCAATGGGCCATGCTTCCATTTACTCATCATTCAAGCCCATGGAATCCTGGCTCCAAAAGATAGGCCAAAAAAAATTTCACCACATTCTGTAGCTTCACGTATACTTATCTGATCGAGTCAATCCGAATGCTGTCATGTTAAAATGGGGGGGCCTAATCCCTGGTTATGTGCTTCGCACAAAATTCATCCAGCCAGCTTGGTCTCTTGTCAGTTCCTTAGCCTCATCAACTTCCATACCTCTCTTCCTAACACACTCATCTACCATGGTCTACCTCACCTCCTCCCTTCTTCATATTCACTCAGATATACCTTTTTCACCACTCTATTGTCATCCATTCACTCCACATGACCAAACCATCTCAGTACACTATCTTCAGTTCTGGTGTCCACATCTTCCACAATCCACATCTTTCATGAATCACATTATTCCATATCTTATCCACTCTCTGTACTCCACATATATTCCACAGCAGTCCCATCTCTACTGCTCTTACTCTTGACTTTTTGTTTTCATGCCACTTTAATATTACAGTAATAATAATAAAAATAATAATTATGTTAATGAAAATAATGACCTATCATCTAGTCCTATATTGCCCCAAAAGGAGCTCTGGGGCTCGCAGGTAAGCCACTAACTCTAGACATGTAGGGTGAGAGTTACCATTTGCAATTCCCAAGTGACATCACATGAGTAATTAACTCCAACCATCCCCTAGATGTTAACCTTTATTGGCCATATCTGGTTACAGCACTTTAACCCACTAGATAACCAGGCATCCACCTGTGCTGTATATGGTTATATGACTATGCAGTGAAAGGTTTCCTGGACTACAAGAAACCATCTGACGTGTCACCCAGTGGTGAGTCATCTGACTTTAGCTTTACTGAGTGAGTGAATGGTTACAGCCCCCACCTACCACAAAATAATAACAACAATATTATTAATAATAATTTTAATTGCAGTAGGTGGGGGCACTCACCATCCACTCACATGATGTAGTGCTGCTTTGAGTGTCTGCCCTTCCACCCTTTCCCTTCAGTCTTTCCTTCATTCTTTCCTCTTCCTTCTGCCTACAGTTGACTTTACACGTCCTCTTCTGTCTCTCTTTCCTTCATTCTTTCCTCTTCCTTCTGTCTCTGGGTGATTCTACACTGAGTGACAAGCCAAATGGTTTCCTGTACACCTGGAAACCATTTACTATGCTGGGTGGTAACCATATAACGAAATTAGGGCGCCTGGTGGTTTAGTGAGTAATTAAGGTGCTCCAATCGGACTGAGCCGGTGCAGGTTTATATCCAAGGGGTGACTGGGGTTTACTGCTCACATTATGCCACTCAGGGATGAGTGAGGCTGGTCACTCTCATCTTAAATGTCAGGACCAACTTGCCTAGCCCCAGGCTCCTACACTCCTCATGGGGCAACATAGGATTGGATGATGGATGGATGAATGAATAATTTTAATAATCATCATCATTTCAAGCCTACTTCCCCTTACATGTATCAGATCTAATAATAAGAAACAGAGGTTCTGATGCAGGATAATACCAACAAAACACATTAATTAGCACTGAAAACAGTAGCAGCCATTCCTATAGTAATATACCATCTCTGGGCTCAGAGCCACAACATTTTGGATCATTCACAGGTAGCAGGCTAGTCCACAGCCCTGGTAGCATCATAAATGACCAAAGAACTTCTGACCACCTCCAGAATCTGAACCACAGTATACTAATGCAATGCTTTCTCTGACATGAGAAGTCTTCTAAATTCTCAGCTCTGCTCCACATGTGTAATACATACCACACTATGTCCTTTACCTGACTGATAAGGGATTATTCCCCTGAGCTAGACCTAGATAGATCATACAGCCCTGCTAGAGTTACAGGAGAGTGCTACCCCTCCCGGCGAAGGCAGCTACCCAGGTGGGGCGTGAACTCTCGACCTTGTAATCTCTAGTCCAGCGCTCCACCACTTAACCACCCCACTGCCCTTTTATCTGACTGAGTCACTCTTTCAATTTATTAAACAGGTGCAGTCCTTGTCATGTGTATCTCAAGGCAAACCTTTTCCATTTATTTTTATCTATGGTCAGTTCTTCTGCATCTCAAACTTCCATATCTCACTTTCTCACAGTTCTTTCCTCTGCCTACCAACTCACCACTCAATTCCCCATATTCCATCTTCTCATAGGACTTTTTCATCTCCTCCTTCTTGAGCTTCTTGACATCATGCTGTTCCTGAGGCTGCACAGTAAACAACCTCACCAAACTGCCATTCACATCCACTGCCTTTTCCATTGGATCCTCAGGCTCCACTTTTGGTACAATATGGTTGTCATCCTGAAAAAGTGGATGCTTGGTAAAACTGTTCACACTCTATTTATCTATCAATTGCCAGACATCTTAATCCCGTAAGGGGTGGCCACAAACAAATAACCTGCACATCACCCTGTCCCCTGCCATTTCACTACCATGCTCCCAGCTCACAGCCCCCTCTCTCAAATACCTCTCCACTCCATCCCTCCATCCCATCCTTGGCCTCCCCCTCCCTCTTCTCCCTTCCACCTTACTCACATACACTCCCCTTATTTGTTTCTCACTCTCCATCCTCTCCACATGGCCAAACCACCTCAATGTATTTCTCCTAACACTATCACATCAACATCCACACCACAACACTCCTTCACTTCCTCATTTCTCAGTCTGTCTCTCCATGTAACTCCACATGCTCCTCTCAGATAACTCATTTCCAGTGCTCTCACTCTTGACTCGTGTCCTTCCATCATGGTCCAAGCTTCACTTCCATACACTAGAGTTGGTATCACAATACTGTCATGCAGCAACTTTTTTACTTCTGTGCTCACTTCCCTGTTTCTTATCACTGCTTTCAAAGAACCAGCAACCTTTCTTCCTTGTTGTAAATTTTCAAGCACTTAAACCCTCCAAACTTCCATCCTTATTCATCACACTACCACCCAAGTACTGAAATGTACTCACATTTTCCATTTCCTTATCATCCAACCTCCCAGTACATCCAGTGATTTCATTTCTCTCCAAGACCATAACTTTACTCTTCCCTACAGTCACCGTTAGATTCCGTTTCTTACACACTCTTCCAAACTCATTCATCAAACCTTGTAGTTCCCCTTCGTCTTCACTTAACAATGCAGTATCACCTGCAAACAACAGTACAGCGAGTTTCCAAATACAGTACTACTCTTTCTCACTAAAGGCACTCCAACATCCACTGCCCTACCTTGTATTTCCATTATATGCCCATCCATATACAGACTGAACAACCATGGAGATATGACACATCCATATTAAAAAAAAGAAAAAAAAATCACTATCAACATGCACTGCAGCCTTAGCCCCCTCATACGTACTCTTCATGGCATTTAACAACTTCCCATTTACTCCATATATTGTTAATATTTTCCACATTCCTTGTCCATCCACCCTGTCACATGCTTCCTCCAAATCCATGAAGGCCACATACAACTTCTTTCCCTTCTTTAGAAACTTTTCCACTAAAGACCTAAGAATGAATATCTGGTCTCACAACCTCTTCCCTTCCTAAAACCTCCTGTTCTTCACCAATTAATTCCTCTGTCATTTCCCTAACTCTGTCAATAAGTATCCTACCATATAGTTTTCCTATTACATTAAGAAGTCAAATGCCCCTATAATTACCACACACTTCTTTTCCCCCTTCTCCTTTGTTCAGAGGAATTATTATACCTGAATTCCAATCCTCCGGGACTCTACCTTTCTCCCAGGCCAGTCTACACATCTTCCATATCCATTCTACTACTACCTCTCCCCCATGCTTCAGCAGTTCACCACACACTTCATCAATTCCTGGAGCTTTCCCCATTTTGACTTTCTTCATTCCTTCCACTACTTCTATCCTGCTTTCTTCCTCTCTTCTTACCTCCCTCCTTCTCCCAGCTATTCCCCAGCCACTTATATTCGCAATACTTTCATTCTCTACATTTAACAGTTCCTTAAAGTGTTCTCTCCATCTGCTCACTTTTTCTTCCTTCTCCACTAGCAATCTACCATTTTTATCTTTCACTCCACAACTACTTTCTTTGTCATTTTGTCTTACTCTCTTTACCTCTTTCCATAACATTTTCTTACATTCCCTCCACTGTACACTCAAATTCTTTCCAAATTCCTCATCCACTCTCTTCTTACTCTCTCTTACTAATCTTTTCACCTCTCTCTTACTCTCTACATTAAACTCTCTCTTCCGTCTCTCAACTTCCTCGACGCTCCTGCTTTCCATCCTTTTACTATATGCTTTCTTCTTTTGTGCCACAACTTGTCTCACCTCTTCACTCCACCATGCAGCTCCTTGTGCCCCCTTTCGTCTTCTCTTCACCCCACACACCACCTCACATGCTGCACAGATTTCTTTTGTGAATATCTTGCACACGCCTTCCACCTCTCCCATTTGCTCCAAATCATATTTACCTAATTGCTCCTCAACTTCTCACTACATTCTGCCTTTTTTCCCTCCTCTTGCAGCCTTTCTACCCTCCTTGTATGGACTACTTTCTCCTGTTCTTCCCTCCTTCTATTCCTCCATTGCATTTGAACCTTGACTTTCACCACCACTAAGTGGTGGTCAGAAAGTCCACTCCCCCAACCTCTGTATGCTCTTGCCTCCATTACACACCTTCTCATTCTGTCATCCATACACACATAAGCAATCATTTTCTTCCATTCATTTAGTTCACCACCCACCCATCTCATCATTCGGCATGTATACCTGTGGATCATTTTGTGCCTAAAATGGGTATTGGCTATCACCAACTCCCTCCCCACACATATGTCCACTAGAGCACTGTCATTCTTGTTCACTTCTGCAGGTACATCCCACTCACCAACTACTCCATCCACCCTCACATTCCCTACTTTTCCATTCATATCTCCAATCAAAAACACTCTCTCATTTCTTTCAAACTTTTCCATGCACACTTCCACACTTGCCCAGAGCTCTTCTTTCGCTCTACTTGCACGATCTTGCATTGGCACACACACATACACAGTCGCCTACATTTGTAGTCATACTCCCAATCTTACCCACACAATCCTTGAGCCAACTGATCCTTACTCTTTTATATTCTCCTTCCATCTCTTGCACACAACAATACATACTTCTTCTTTTGCCCTCTCATTCTCACCTACTCCTGCACATTTACCCCATCCATACTCCCACTTTCTCCCACTCTCACCTCTCCATTTTGTCTCAGTTCACTTTTGAACCCTCAAGCACCTGGATGATCTCTCTCTCTTTCACCTCATCATTTGCACTCTTTACATACCATGTCGCAATCCGTACCATGTACTTTGTTTTGTCCTTAGTCCTCACCTGTTGGTCAGTCCTGGAACACGTGTTCACACTGAATACCCTCAGTATTCATCACATCACCCACTAACACTATTTACTATGTACAATACTGGGACAATATGTTACTACCAAGGTTCAAACACACACATACACACAGTACTGATATTCACTACACCAATATTCACAGACAAATGCTCATCAAAAACAGTACAGTATTCACCACATAATTATCAATATTCATTGCACATCAACAATAGTCACACAGATTAATTTCTCCTATATTACAGACTCAAGTTCAGATTACTGGGCCACAGATGCATTTGCAATGCCAATATGTAGCCTCCATTTTTTTTTTTTTTTTTTTTTTTTTTTTTTTTGATGCCTAAAGGCATCCTCCATTCATAAAATACTTATAACAATTGGATTTAAAATTGACAGGATTAAATGTATGTGGGAAGCAACTCCCAGGAAGTGAATTCCACAGAGTAGTAGTTCTGGGGATAAATGAATTTTGAGAAGCAGAGGTTCTGCATTGTGTGGGAGAGAGTGTGAGTTCATGGGCGCTCCCAGCTGCCCAAGTATTTTGGGAGAAAATGTGATGGGAAGGCACAATTGAAGCCAGGTCGTTAGGGCACTTATGGTAAAAATATCGATATAATAGTGCTAAAGAAGCAACATCTCTACGTACTCCATCAAGGAGAAACACTAGAATGGCAACATGGACCCAAAGAAGCCCTTGTCTTTTAAAGCCTGACACCAAGTAAACTTAAGCTAAATGCAGGGAAGTTAATCTTCAGCTAGTTCAGAATGAGGTTTATAGGGATGAGGGGAAAATATCTCTCCTACAGCACTCAGCCATGACAAATCAGGTTTCTGGAATTGGCATTCTCAACAACTTCCTCTGACACAGCAGGCTGTTACTTCAGCCAATGTTTGGAGGTGATGTAAAATGTGTGACAAGCCAAACCATATTTTTTATATACAACTCACTCAGATGCAGGGAGCACAGGAGGGAACTTGATTTTTTATATATTGTTTCCATGGTTTTTGTTTTGCCACAGGGTAATGCATGTGTCTATGCCAGTTTCCAGCAGAGATGAAAGGAAGAGAGAGACACTCACGAGCCTATTGCATAGCTGTTATGTACTTTACAACCTGAGATGTGTCACAACAGAAAAGCAACTATAGTTATGAAGGCTTGGCAGTTAATGGGCTGCTTTTGGATGACTAAGCCTGATACATCTTTCAAGACAACACTGACTGGCAGGTTTGCAAACAAAAGTGCAGGTGTCATAATGATACTGTATGAACTTCCTATCCAAATTCAACCTGTTCTTGGATACCTTATATCACTCATAACATAAAAAAAAAACTCATCACCATCAACACTATCATAGTTAGTATGCTCTGTTCACTTAAACTTGGCCCAAAATTGTCATCTTTCCATCTTGAATGGTGAACTATACCGAGATTTACACTAGAATACAATGCTAGTCACAGAAGAGTGCTATGAAAAGGATGTAGAGCCATAGTATCATCTTACTCTACCACTGAGTTACACTAAATATGCTGCCAAAGGATAGAAACCTGGTCCAAGTTTAAGTGAATGGGCCATACTTACTCTTCTCAGCAGCAATGCTCACAATATTAATGATTCAATTATCACTAATACTCACACCGATGTCCCACGCTTCCCTCACGATTCTTGGAATACGCACAAGGATCATTCTAGCGACGAACAGTGTCCCCACCCTGCCGGATTATGGATTAGATGGGTAGTTTGAGAGACTGGGAATGGAAACTGATGAGGCCCTCACAGTCAGAATTAGGATTCACTCAACTGACCACTGGCTTTTAGGTATCATGTTACAAAAGATCGGACAAGTGGTATGTTGAATATTTTAAAGACATAATTTCTTACATTTTGAGGCATACCTCTTAACAGACTAAGGAGCCCATTTCAAGAATAGAGATAAATATACTAAAAGATTAATGAATGTACTTCAAAAGTAAATGGAACATACTTCAGCAAAATAAAGGGCATACACAGTATTTTATCATCATCATCATCATTGTAACCCTATTTCTCACTCAAAAAGGCAGTGGATAAGAGCCAGAAATAGGAATGAAATCACAACACAGTAGTAGGAAAATCATTAACAGTGTGACTGGTGAAACAGACCACACATAACCTGATCATCTGTACAACAGACATTCTACTATTTAAAAAAAAAAAAAAAAAAAAAAAAAACTTTAAAATGCACTTCACAAATGCATATGGGATACAACCATTCTCTCAGCTACTGAATTAACAGAAATGCAACCTTAGGGATGTACAGCGCATCATTAACAAACTTCATCCATCCATATATAGCTATACTTTGTCAGTAGTTTTGCTTCTTTAACACCCATACCACACTTATTGGTAATCACATTTACTAACCCATATCTAGCCATCTTGTTTTTGGCTGTTCACACCTCCTTTCACCTTGAACCTCATTCATGAAGAACACACCTTGTTTTCCTCACATATTTTATACCTGTCTTTCTATAAGACTATAGCATATTATACCAAAGTGATGAGGCAGTAAAGAGTAAGGAGTTAGAAAGGCATGACCATAATGAAGGAGAAGCACAATGATGATACAGGGAAGAATCAGAATCAAATGAGCTAAATGAGAAATGAGAAGTATAATGAGGATGCTGCAGGGGCACACCAAGAAATTTTCTAAGGGGGAGGCCCCGTAGGGAGGGGAGGTCAGGTAATCCAATAATTACAGGGAGGTCACATGCAGGTTTAGAGTCAGGGAGCTGCTGGCTCATGTGTTACTCTTTGTTTGTACTGTACCTGCCAATTTTTCATGTTTTGCTGTTATCAAAATAAATATATATAAATTTTTAAAGGACCGAGAGAGCTAAGGGGGGGGGCCTGGGCCCGGTGGCTTCCCCCCTGGGTGTGTCCCTGGGATGCTGTAGGAACAAGGGTGAGGAATCAAAAGAGTATGGGCAAAACAAGAAAGTGATGAGCATAGTGAGGATACTGTAGTGTTGAGAGTAAGGAATTGGGGTGAGATTCTGGAACATACTTACAAGTGATTTCCTTTCACAATTGTGATATCTTTTCCCAGGAAGCACTCTACAAGAAAATGAGCATGTAAAGTTGTACCCTGTCTCTTGTTCTTCCTATGAAGCCAAATCTTGGATAGGACAAGAAAACTGTCGTACATTTGGAATTTTGTCTCAGCAAGAAGTGATAAAAGAAGAGTGCAGAATTTCAAGTTACCCTCATTCTTCCTGAATTAACAAATCAAAGTTACAACATGGAATCCTTCATAATTATGTTCAAGAACCCCAACCCAGAAAGGCATGAGCAAAATAAGAGAATAAGAAATTCCCTGATAAATGGGGAGGGTTGCTGTCAGGAAGAACATCAGGTCATAAAAAACAGCCAAAACTGCAGGACTGAGCTGCATGGCTAAGAATGGTCAAACACACTGACCCCACATAGAAGTGGGAGATGTTGATAAAAAATGAAAGAAAGAAAAGAAGTGAACAAGCCACAGTGATAAGTGAGGAGAGACCTAAAATGAGACAGTGAGAAGCATTGTGAGCATACTGCAGTGATGAAGAATGAGAAGCATTATGATCATACTGTTGTGATAAGAGAGATGAAAGAAGTAGAATGAACATACCTGATGAAATGGGGGACCTGGTAGCCTCGCATACCCATAACATTGAGGTTGAGCACTGAGACAGAAAACACGATGTTCAGGGTGATCATGGTAATACATGCACCATAGTACACACCTGTGGTACAAACAAATGGCAATATTAGAAATGTTTGCATTTACACAAACAGAATTATTACTGACCTGCATAAACTCAGCATCATTATACAAACTTCTATACACATAACATGATTAAATACATACACACAGCAGCATATATATCTGCACACACACACACACACACACACACACACACACACACACAATGCATACAGCTATGTAGATTTCACTGCATCAGAGGGTACATATTATGTTACTGAGGAGTGCCCCAGATCTGCTTAAATATAACAACAAAGCAATATTTAAGCTTAGGTAAAATCTGTATGTGTAAACAGACAAGAAATTACTGTTACTTATTTTGTTACCTGTCATACAAGTTTTAATGCTGTTTTCTCCTGCTTCTGCTTCTAACCTGCTAAGATTAATTGTGAGTGAAAGATATTATGTTGCACCATAATGAAAAATGCTGGATACAAATGTAACTGTGATTGTATAGTCAATAAGTTTATCCACTGTATTTATCTATCTACTGTATTTTGTGATTGCATATTCTAGTGTGTGTGTGTGTGTGTGTGTGTGTGTGCAAATTATATACTACAGTACTACATTGCATTGTATGAGTACAGTCCTTCCTCCAATTTTGTGAGAATATGGTCGACAAAAACCCTCGCAAAATCAAAATACGCAAAATTGAAACAATAAAATATATAAATTACAAGCAAATTGGTCGACATCACCCCAAGGTAAGCACTTTTTCCCACTCTTTCTCTCGACTCTACCTCTTAATTTTACGATGATAAATGAAACAAACATGAACCTGCATTCTACCATCAAATTGAGCACCTCCATAGTTCTTTGCTGCTTGCTTGATTTGTTCACTGTTCTTTAAAATCATTCTCACTGTTGATTCACCAATACCAAACTCCCGACCAATGGCAGAGTTACCTTTACCTGCTTTTTTCCTTACAATCATTTTCAATTTGGTCTCCAAACTTATTTTCTTGTTCTTCTTACCCGTTGGCGCCATGATAACACTCGTGCAAGGTTAGACTGCTGGGATATTGCGAGGAGCACCACGAAATTGTGAGGGTCAGTGACATTGGTTGGGCATAGATGCAAACAAACGTGGCGGGGCAGCAGACCACTGAACTAGGAGGCGCAGTACACCCAGTGAACCATGACATCACTACTCCGCGTGGCAAAGTAGGGCGGAAAGACTACTCTCCCGCCACTTGACCTCACAAAGTGTGTGATCGCTCGCAAAGTTCATAAATGTTAAAAAATACATGACTTTTGAAACTACTTCGCAAAATTGGTGAATCATAAAGTTAAAATTCGCAAAGTTGAAGGATGTACTGTATATACCTATTAACACTACTCCATCACTACCATCTCTTCTACATACATACAGCTATAGTAAGTCTCCATTAAAGTAACATTTTTGTTTTTTTCTACAGAATCTATGCTGTCACAAAAAAATAAAAAACTGCCTATCAAAATTCTAATGGCAGCCTACTTATAAAGCTGATTTGACAATTCACCCAATATCCAATAAGGTCCTGGCTGGATGGAAGTTCTTGAGATGCTACAGAAAACATCCCTGATTTACAAAGAGGACTGGTGCTGGGGAAGGAAGAACCTTTCTGTGGTGACACTGAAATAACTGGGTGTCTCCATTGCCCGTTATACAAGTCCCTTCATTCCCACCCAATCCCCCAAAAGGAGGATGATGGACTAGAGGAGACGGGCAGTTTCAGCCTGCAGTCCACAGTGTTCACATTCAGATATGCTTGAGGTCACAACAAAAATGGCGAAGGCTGTCTGTACTGTACAATAAAAAATATCACCAGTAAACATACCAGCGAGAGGTAACTTTTCTGTGGGAGGCAGCTTCTCTGTCATGGCCATCAAGAACACCATCATGGCCAACATAGAATTGATTCCCAGCCCCACCTTCTCTCCAGACTCAGAGGGCAGTGAGAATACCATAAGAGCTGTGGCAAGTGGGGGAAAATTAGAAACTGTTCAAATAATTTGCTACTGTGCTCTCAACCATGGCATTTGAGCTAGCTTTATGTTGCTGCACTGGCTTATTTAAAGCCATGATACTATCCCATTTCCAGTATGCATATTAGCACTTATGGCAAAAGAAGTGTCCCTCAGCTGCATCTGATGGTATCCAGAATAATTGCAATACAGTACCACACCAATGTAATTAAGATAAAGTTTATGGATCATCAAAACTAAAGGGACAAATTAGCTACTTAACTATGAGGTCTCTTTCCTAACCCAAATTGAACTTCTTGGTAGTACAGTACTGTAGTAACAAAAAACATGTACTGTAAAATGAAAGGGTTACTGATGGTGGTTCGAACCCCTTCTTTATTAGAGGTCTTACCAATGCAGAACAACAAGCAGAGCAATGGTTCATAAAACTTTACTTCATTCCCCCTTTGGAACCTCAAAATCCCTGTGGATCTCTTTCAGTTTTCCCCATAAATATAACCTAATAATAATAATAATAATAATAATAATAATAATAATAATAATAATAATAATAACCATCCTCATCATCATCTTCATTATTATCATCATCATCATCATCATCATCATTCACTCTCATCTTAAATGTCAAGACCAACTTGCCTAGCCCCAAGCTCCTACGCTCCTCATGGGGCAATGTAGGATTGGATGATGGATGGATGGATCGTCATCATCATCATCTAATCCAGTGTTGCCCCATGAGGAACGTAGGAGTCCGGGGCTAGGCAAGTTGGTCCTGACATTTAAGATGAGAGGGACCAGCCTCACTCATTGCTGAGTGGCATTACATGAGAAATAAACCCCAACCACTCCTTGGATATAAACCTACACCAGCACAATCTGATTGGAGCACCCTAATTACCCACTAAACTAACAGGCACCATAATTTGGTTATTTGTTCCCACCCAGCATAGAAAATGGTTTCCTGGTGTAGAGGAAACCATTTGGCTTGTCACTCAGTGTAGAGTCACCCATAGACAGAAGGTGGTACAGTAATAATAATAATAACAACAATACAGTAATAACAATGAAAAGCTTAACTATTTTTCAAAGCATGAAATAACATTGTTACAATTTAACTCCTGACAATCTATGTCACTGTGACATCAATAATGATCGTAGAAACATCATGAATCAATTTAAAACCTATAATAAGAGAATTTCATTATTTCATTATAATTTGGCTTGCAGCAAACACAAATCAGTGGGCAAGATGCAAGTTCATAGGTCCTACTGCTCAGTGGAAAAGTTGGCATTGCTGCAGCACAGTATTTGTGTTATAACAATTATACAGATTTTGAAATCCTTGAACAAAATCATATTACATTTAAAATTTCACAGACTCTACAAAATAAGACCCCTGAAATTCTTGTTGTAGATACCTGGGGGTCCATAAACCTCAGGCTAAGAACCACTGAAGAAGCAAAAGACAAATTAAAAATAAAAAGCCACCATACTGAAGCAGTTAAATATAGGGTTATCTCACTTCATTGTTACCCCAACTGTTTGTGCACCTCACCGCAAATATTAATGAGGATGCCAGGCATGAGGAAGAAGAAGAGGGAGAAGATGGTTCGTCTCTGGATCTGAATGGAGTAGATGATGGCTGCAGAGATGGGTTAGAATTAGATGGGATTACATTACAGTAATTTTTCTTCCTAGAATTCAGTAAAGGACTTATATACATCATACTCTGTTTGCATTTTTCTTTACTAATCTCAAATATTTCTTATTCACATTTGAATCTCTTCTCTTTGCATCCACCCTGACTAGTTCTTTTTCTTCTTTTTGTTGCTTTTTCAACCTCCCCATCCCACTAAACTGCAGCTTTCTATCTAGTTGCTTTTACTGCAGGACCAAAAACAATTTAGTGTTCCTAATGACACTCCCTGCATGCACTCCACAAGTTTTCCACATCTATATACTCTTAATTCATTCATCCTAACCCCTCCACTATCTTAAGCTCAAAGTCATCATCCACTGCTTACTTTCTCAGCTTCTCCACTTCCAGTACTGTATTTCTCTGAGTACAGGCTATTGTACTCAACAACAATAATAATCAACATATCATTTTTTATTTTATGTCTGTTTTCCAAGCAGCATGTAACAGAATGGTTCACTTGGTATTACTCCTCCACCTTACCCTACTCTGTGATAGTGTTCTAATAATGTCTTTCTAAGACCACCACCTCATTTCATGTCTTCTTTGATCTACCTCTCCATTAGCAGCCCAGTAACTATATTTCTGCACCTCCTAAAAAAAAAAAAAAAAAAAAAAAAAAAAAAGTACAGTAACTCACTGGACATAGGGTGGCGGCAGCAAGGGTTATGGCGGTCCTCCATTTTAGAAAAGAAGTCCTCAAGGAAGAACTCAGGATTCTGGCTGTACTCTGACAGATCTGCTGGTCCTTGGTGCAGCTGGATCTGCATGAATAAAGTAACAGTAAAAATAACAATAATAGTAACCAGTCTCAAACATGACAGAGGTAACAGTCAGACACAACAAAGATCAAAGTAACAGTAGTAGTCAGCCCTATACATAATAACAGTAATGATAATGGTCATCAGTCTCATAAAATATTAATAACACTAACGGATATGGAGGTTAAATGGGCGTAAAGAGTAACAATAAGCGGTTGGCCGTAATATGCAAAATACTGTTAGTAACCACTGTCAGTTCCATTTAAGAAAATGATGATGATAACATCCAGGGTGATTAAAAGAGGTCAATGATAATAGCCACTATAGTCCAACATAAAAGTAACAGTAATACTGTACTCATGGTCAGCGCCCTATAAGATAATGTGAACCTGATAAATGGAGAGGATCTAGAAAAAAAACACACACACACACACACACAAACTGGGGGCAAAAAATGAGAAGGGGACAAAATCTATTACAAAAATAAATATGAATAATCTGGTAAAACAAACCTACATAAAAAAGATAAGTGAATAAGTGGATAAATGAAATACCATCAGGTAAAAAAAATTTATGAGAATTACATAAGATTAACGAGCCAACCATTAGGTAAGAGCAACATTAGGGAACACACACCTGCTGATTATCAAAGGTCCATGAAGCAAAGGTAAGTTCACAGGTCTGCTGGTCAAAGGGATACCACTGGACGTCCATGATACAGATAGAACTGAGGACAGCATGGCTGGTCAGTTCCACTTCACCGCTGTAGTGAATGATGGCATTCGTGTTGATGATCCCGCCTTCGTAGTCTGGGGAGGCTCTGTTTGGGGAGAGTGAACCCTTTAGTTGTTATATGTAAACTTTGTATTTTATTCTGGCTAACATCCATACAGACAGATGCAAGGACGGCATGGCTGGTTGACCCTACCTCACTGTTGTAGTAGTAGTAGTAGTAGTTGTTCCCCAGGCAGTCTGGCCGAACAGCCCCAAGTCCCTTAGGAGGGCCATGGCCAAGACCGGGCTTTCCCACAGAGCTCTCAAAGAGTGTACTGTATGTTGTGTTGTTGGCGTAGGTGACTGTGTGCAATGCAGTCTTCCATAATGTGCTTAATAGTATGGGATGCTGTGTTGCATCCTGGACAGGCATCAGCAACGGAGTCATCCAGCCTCTTCTGGTAGCTTAAGAGGGCTGGATAGTGCCCACATCTCTGCCTGGCCAGGTGGACCCTGTCCTCACGAGGAAGATAGGATTCAGAAGGGTGGATGTCAGGAGGTCATGCATGCAGCTGTGTGTTGTCTTTAAGTGACTGAATGTAGCGGTGAGTGTTCTGAGTGTGGATATGCTTCTGGAAGCTGGTCTGAGGTGGGCGAGGGGGGAGAGATGACAGTATTGTGTATGGTATCATGTGCTGGGTGTTGTTTTCATGTTCCTTGGTGTGGGTGGATGTGCTGCCATGTAATATAGCGGATGATGTGGGTTTGGGGAGGCTGCAGCAAGAAACTGGATGCCTCTCATGTCTAGGTGATCCTTGACTTTGAGGACTTTGGTTTCTTGATGTAGGTGGTCTGTGGGTGTAGTAGCTGTGCAGCCTGTGATTTTTTTAGGGTCTTGTTCAGTATGGTCTGTAGAGTGTTGTATTGTGTTTTGGTGAGATTAGGAGCCCAGGCAGGGCTTGCATAATTCATCACTGAACGTATGTATTGTTTGTATACTGTGGTGGTGGTTTCTTTGTTGTGTCCGAATGTTGTATGGGCAAGTGACCTCAAGGCATTGAGTCTTGGTGTTATTTTATTTTTAATGTTTGTGATGTGTTGTTTAAATGACACTGATGTACAGTATTGTATGTTACACCAAGGATTTTGTGTGCGTGTGTGTGTGTGTGTGTGTGTGTGTGTGTGTGTGTTAAGGGAGTGTTGTTTATGGTGAGGTGTGAGATGTGACTGTGTTCTGCTGTCCAGTTTGTGAGAAGGGTCACTGTAGATTTGGCTGGGGCTATTTTTAGCCTCTTTGTGGTGAACCATTCGTGTAGTGTGTAGAGTTAAGGTTGGATGATGTGTACAGCTGTTTGCATTTTGGTGCGTACATGTAAGTGTTATATCATCTGCATAGGAAGCTATGTGTATCCGTGGTGTGTGGGGTGTGGGTATGTCGTGCATGTATAGGTTAAAGAGTGTAGGGGACAAAACAGATCCTTGGGGGACACCATTTGTGAAGTTTCTGATGTTAGAAGACTGACCGGCAAATGTTACATGTGTACATCTGCCTGCTAAGTAGTTTGCCAGCCATCTTTTTGTGTTATTGTGCATGTTTGTGTTGAGTATTTCATTTGTGAGGTTGTGGTGGGGGATGGCATCAAAAGCTTTGCTGATGTCTAGTGTGATTAGGAGTGTTCTGTGTGGTGGCCTAGCTGAATTCATGCCATCGAAAACTCTCTCTGTAAGGTCTGTAAGAAGGGTGTTTGTGGAGTGTAGTGGCCTAGAGCCATGTTGTGATTGAGCTAAGGGGAATGTGATGTGTGACTAGTTGTAGTACCAGTCGTTCAATGACTTTAGAGGGGGTGCAGAGGAGTGTGATGGGACGGTGTGAGGAGGGTAACGCAGGGTCTTTGTTGAGTTTAGGGATAGTGATGATAATGCCATGCTTCCAGATGTTGGGTATTATGTTGTGTGAGTAGCTGTAGTTTGACATGTTGGTGAGTGCTTGTATGCCCTGTGGTCCAAGGTGTTTAAGGTGAATGTTGCTTATGGTGTCTGGTCCACAGGCAGATGAGTGCTTGAGGTTGTTAATGATGTGTTTCGTCTGGTTGTAAGTGAAAGGTGCGTAGTCTAGGTCTGTGGGGAACTGTCTCTTACGTTGGATGATACATCGGTCTTCAGGATGGGGGTTTAGATGGCTGACTTGAGAAAAGTGATTGATGAGAGTGTTTGCTTGTTGTCTGTTTGAGGGTATGGTGTCTGTTGTTATGATGGCAGCATGTGATTGTGTGGTGTTGCTGTTGGAAAGTGTGATGCTGTTTAATGTTTTGTAGAGTTTGTTGATGTTTGTTTTGTGGTCAAGTGTTTGGAGGTAATTTTCCCAGTTTAGTGTTTGCTGTTCTGATATTTTATTGTTTATTTGAGTGTTGAGTTCTTGTATTTGTTGTATGGTGTCTTGTGTATGGGGTGTTGGGAAGTGTCGCAGTGTGTACCGTTGTCTGATGAGGCCTTGAATTTCTGGTGTGAAGTTGGGGTTGTGTCTCTTTCTGTTGCCTCTAGATATGTGTCTTTTGTCTGCGTTTTGTATAGCTGTATTGAAAGTGTGCACAGTGATGTTGATGTTTATGATGGGTGTACTATTTAGTGTTTCGAAATGTTCTGTTTCAGTTACAAAGGCCTCTCAGTTGGCTCTCTTATAATTAGTGTATGTGTGTTTGTGGCCAGCTGGGGTGATTCTGGTTTTGGTAGTGATGATGACTGGGAGGTGATCAGAACCTAGGGTTTTGACCACTCTCCATGATGTAGTGGGGGCGAGGTTTGGGGAGCAGCAGGTGATGTCTGGGGATGATGGGAGGAAGAGGGCTTGGTGTGGGATATAGGTATGTTGGTCTAGATTGTTCACTGTTGAAGTAGATGATGGTGTTTGTGTTGATGATCCACCTTTGTAGTTTGGGGCAGCTCTGATTAGTCATTCCCTTCAGCAGTGTAACAGGAGCTTTGCATTTAATCCTGGCTAACATCACATTATTCTATTCAGCTAAGGGCTAATGGTGGTCTTGTGGTTGTAACAGGAAAATGATAATGATGATGACGATAATGACAACAATGTTGATGTATTTCACATACATATGAAAGGACTCACTTGATGTAGTGCTGCCTACTTCTTTCTTAGCCTTTGTCATTCTTTTTCTGTGCCTCCCCTCCTCTCTTCCTATTTCTCGCATCTTTCCTTTCACTTCTTATTGCTTTTCTTTCCTTTACAGGTGGCTTTACATTGAGTGACAAGCCAAATGGTTTCCTGTAAGCCAAGAAACCATTTACAAGGCTGGGTGGTAACCATATAACCAAACCATACGTGCTCCCTACGTGTCAACAAGTGGGTTGGTGGAGGGTTAGTGCCCCTCCTCTTAAAACAAATAACTCAAAGTCAAATGGCCACCCCTTAAGGGATTATGGTGTCTGGCAATAGATAGATAGATAGAAATAAACTTCATAACTTAGAAGTTCTTGAGAAGGGAATATATAAGCTTCATAACTCACAATACATGTTCTGGAAAATACATAGGTCCAAGTTCCAAAATCTATGTGTTCTGGAGAAACGATTGAATAATCTCCATAACTTACCTGTTCTGCAAAATAGGACAAATAGGTACATAAATTACCCTGTAAGTATTACTGATATAGTTAGCTTCATAACTTATGTGTTCTTGATAGTACATGAACTTCAGAACTTATGTGGTCGGGAAAATGGAAAAGAATATGCTGCATAATCCAAGTGTTCTAGAAAATAAATTGCATCACTTAGGTGTTCTAGAAAATCAATAATTTCCATACCTTATATGATCTGGAGAGAGAGAATATCATTACTGGACTTACATACACATACACGAAAATGAAAAATAAAACTCATAACTTATGTGTTCTGGAGAATAAGCAAGATACCAAACTCAAAACTTACGTGTTCTGGAGGATAATGTCAGGATACCAGATGTCTTGGTAAGGGACCCTAATGGTGGTTAGGCCACCATAATCAGCCGGGTCCCACTTCAGGTAATCGTCCATCCACTTCATGATAAGCTCAGAGTTGGTCAAAATGGCCTGCCGCTTTGTGTCCTGTAAGAGGTGTGATGGTGAGTGGTGGTAGAGTCAATTCACTCAAATATGATAAGGATCCCTGACTCCATTCAGCTTAGTCAATAGTATGTAGCTAGATTGAGGATTTAACTTGGCTAATGACCCAGGAGATTCATTGCTACCTCATAACTAGGCTCAATGAATTTCATGCAACTACAACATGACAACCACAACATACTGTGCTAATGAAGTTGTGAGCATGGCCCAGTTCTGTCAGATGAATACAAACTGACTTGTGGGTAGGGATGAGATGGGGTTATTGTACTCCACCACCTCAACCTCAACCTGGATGTGGGGGGTGGCTGTGTAAGTGCGTGGATGCGGGTGTGACAGTGTGTGTAGTGGGTGGGAGTTGACCATAAAACATCTGTTCACTTCTTATGCATATTTTCTAAAATGTTATATGGATAATACACTATATCCATTTACTCATCATGGAAGCCTCCTTTAAAACAAAAAGCAGAAGTAGAATGGGCCAAGTTATCATTGTGGAAGTACTGTATCTGATCTGATATATATATATATATATATATATATATATATATATATATATATATATATATATATATATATATATATATATATATATATATATATATATATATATATATATATCAACCTCTGAGACTAACCACTTCGAGCAAATTGAAGAGTGACAACTCAAAGAACACGTAGGTCATCTTGCCCACAGTATCGATGGGTCTGATGTGCTTGTTGTAGTTGCTGAAGAGGGCAACGAAGAGGTTGTGTTCACTCCTGGTGAGGTTGGAGTTGTTGTTGCTGTTGTTGCGGCCGTCCCCCATGAAGGAAGGGTTGAATCCGAATGAGTTGCCAGCCCCTTTGATGTAGGGTGGCAAAGCTGGTGGGGGAGAAGGAAAGGGAGGTTAGTGAGCTGTGTTGTGAAGAGTCGGAGAGATGGCTGAGACTGGGAACAGATAGGTAGGATAAACAGCAATGACAGCAACGTAGAACTGGAAAGAGAGTGAGATAAATCGAGAAAAAACGAGAGAAATGGAAGCAAAATGAAAGAAATGGGGAAAAAGGTATTGGTGTTACTGGGTTCATTGTTGTGGCCAAACCCCATAAAGGAAGGATTCATCCCACCTACTTTGACAGCCCCTTTGATGCTGGGTAGCAAAGTTGGAGGAGGAGACACAGTGGATAGTGGGGGAGAGATGAGAACTAAAAAGGGAGGAAAACATCTCTGACACTGGACGGTAGGGCTGGAGGGGGAAAACGAGGCATGGTTAATGGAGGAGAGATGAAGATGACTGGGAGACTAAGAACTTGAAGTGCCTTTGACAAGGGACGGCAAGGGTGAGGGAAGTAACAGAGGAGTGGTTAATGTAGGAGAGATGGAGAAATGGCTGGGAGGTTGAGAACTAGACAGGGAAGACTGCACCTTGAATACAGGGTGGCAGGGGTGGCACACGAGAAGGAAAGGGTGGTTAGTGAGCTGGGGTGTGGACGAAAGATGAAGAGATAGGTTAGACTGGGAAGCAGAGAGGAAGAAGAGATAGAGGAATAAGTGGATGAAAGCCATGCTCACTCCTACAGAGGTAACACCTTTGTTGTAGGGTGACAGGGGTGATGGGGGAGGGGAGGGCGGTTAGTGAGCAGGGGTGAAGAGAGGAATTTAATGGTAGACAGGAGAAACAGAAAGGGAATAGAAATAGTAATATGGAAGAGTATGAATAGCAAGGAGGCAAAGGGTGATCACTACTGAGTCGGAAACATATTTTTAATATGAATGTCTCCATAATAGATAATCATTACTCTACAGTTAGTTTGCTCATACCTGACAGAGATTTGTATCCCCTTTTAGCCAAATACTCGTTATTTAATGGCAGAATAAGAATAAGATTGACTCTATCGGATACGTTTATGTGAGACTACAGAACGTGGTGAGTGTTTTTGGCGTATCAGACAGAGCCAGGATTCCGGGGGGCTTGAATGATAAGTGAATGGAAACGTGGCCCATTGGAGTGGGCAAATTTGGGCTGTTTGGACATTGTTACTCCACACCCTACCCTAGGGTGGGAAAAGAGGTCTGGATGATGATTATGATGATGAATAAGAAAATAATACATCCATATACAATTTCCTTAGCATTTCTTCATACCAAAATATTTTACCAAACAATCTCCTATACCGGTTCATCATTCGATATGGATAAGTAGTTTTCAATCTGGTGAAAGTAAACTTTATGTAGTGAGCAGGGATGTGGCGGGGGGATGATGAGATGGCTGACAAACTCGAAATAAAAAGGAAGACAGGAACGAAAGAGGATGAACGTATTGTACACGTGAGAAGGCAGAAAGAGGAAAGAGGCAGTGATGGAAAGGAAAAATGGAGAAGAAAGCTGAAAAGGCAAGCGGTAGACAAGTCAGAGTGAAGGGGAGTCGGAGGAATCACAGAGGAGAGAAAAATGACAAATGTAGGCTACCAGTGCTGTATATGAGAGAAGGGTAGAATGGATTCTGGTGATCTTCAAAGTGAACATTGATGATAATACGAAATACCATTCTCTCTCTCTGTATATATATATATATATATATATATATATATATATATATATATATATATATATATATATATATATATATATATATATGAAGGTGTTAAGGTGTTCCTCACACTATCCTTAGGTAGGAAAAGAGGTCTATATGATGACGATGATAATCCATACACAAAGCTGTACTCACCAGAATACTCTGACCTCGTTGGGGATTTGGGTAAAAAATAACATTCTAAAGGTGAAATCAATGACAAATATGATTATATTAATAAAATACAGATATAACACAGACACTGGAAAACTGCAAAATTAAAGTACCCGCCCCAAAACTACGATATTAAATACTGTTAACTTACCAGCCAGAAGACACAAAAGGACACCCCACAGATGCAATGAGGACCCCATGTTGGATCCTTTACTTCACAATGTACACACAATTTTCTTTTCTGTCTCTAGCTCCCGTCCTTCATTGTCTCCTACACCACCACCATCAGTCTCAGTCTCCTGCCTTCGTTGTTTCAGTCCCACGCAAGAAGATTTTGAGGAAATACCAAAATACTACGAACACTAAATAAATCAGCACAAGGACACCTGTTTCAAAAGAGGTTGTATACTCAGAAGCCAAGACTGAAAAATCCAGTAAGGTTTGATATCTTCATTTATGGGGCATTTACTTTTTTCCTGGTGCAGAAGAGGGGTGCCTTCATGTAGTGGCACTGATACAGGTGGGTGATGGAGCTGCATGATTGTATAAACGGACCTCGGCTATTTCCTTATCCCCCGAAAGGAAGCTGGTGAGCCGCAGGAGGGAAACTAGTCTGCAGACCACTGGGTTCACATTTCTGATGAACCTGGTGCTAGAACAACTGCTGCTGCTGTTACTACTACTACTACTCTACTACTACTGTCTTCCTATACCATACTATCAAGAATGGAAAAACTCGGTTTGAAAAAATATTCGGTATAAGACAAATTAAGATCACACAATATATCAATACGGTACTTTTGAAGTCCGTAGGTGCTCGTGAGGGACGCCTTAACGCGACGACACCGTCAGTATGACCGGGCGATGGAGCTGCGGGGTTACACAAATGTCCTTGTATCCTCCCTAACCCTCAAAAGGAGGATGGAGGGCTATGGTATAAGGACAACTTCATTCTGCAGTCCACCTCGTTCACGTTTCAGATGAACCTTGGGCTACAATTACCACTGCTGACTTCCGTAACAAACCATTATTTTAGTGCAGTTAAAACCAGATACATAATTTATAAAGACTGAAAAATGAATTCGAGTCCTTGACCCCTTCAGTCAGAGGACGTACTTCTCATACTGCTATCTCCTGGCGATTTTATTCAGCTCACGGAAGACCTCTCGTTATGAAAAGGTTACTGACGACACTTCAACTCCCCCCCCCCAACCAAAAAAAAAAAAAAAAGTAAAATCGTCTGCGAGTGGCAAGAATAGAAATAAAACTACGTCCTCGGTTTACAAATTCCAAATGAAAACTGTAGATACCTATTGAGAGAGAGAGAGAGAGAGAGAGAGAGAGAGAGAGAGAGAGAGAGAGAGAGATTTCTTAACCTAAAATCGTTTGGGAGGGACAATAATAAAAAAGCGGTGCCTTCGGCTGAAGGGATTCATGAAGGCTAACTTCTCCAGTTCGATTATTTTCTACAAAGCTTAATAAAATCACAAGGTGGCAGGAACGATGGAAAGTGAAATACGTTCTGGCGCTGAAGGGGTTAATGGAGGCTAAAATCCAACTCCCCCAAGACAAAAAAAAAAAAAAAAAGGTCTGTTAAGAGGAATAAGAGTAACCAAAATACGTTATTGGAAGAGGTTATAGACTACAAACAAGAATGCTGCAGGCACGTGTCTATCTAAACCTAAAAAGAACATCCAAAGATAAGACGCCCGCGGTCACACGTCCACTTTTCGCGCCACTACCAGCCTCTCTAAAACCTCGCCGGCCCGCCCTAACATTCCGGCTTCCAGTAAATTCCCCGCTTTGGGAAATCCTAATCATATCCATGACTAACAAATGCGCTCTAGCTTCTCGGAACATACGGGGCTCTCCCACTGGCTAAGCGGCTGGCCAATCGGAGGGATAGAATGATTGTTATTGACTGGGTGTTATTTCGTGACATAAGGAATTCGAGTTTGGTTACTTTGGTCTCGTGTTAGTCCCTCTTTGCATTTCGGTCGTTTTATTTTCCTTTTCGTTTCAGTCTTCCTTTCTCTAACTTCAGCTGTCGATGTCATCTGGTTTACTATTTACATTTCCTTTCTCTGACTGCAGTGTTTAGTTTTTATTCCTTTTTCTCATGTGTGTGTGTGTGTGTGTGTGTGTGTGTGTGTGTGTGTGTGTCCTTTCTCTGTTTTCGCATGTCCTTTTCTGACTTCACTGGGTTTCTACTTTTCACCTTTATCATTCAAGTCCTTTTTCTAACTTTTAAATTCCTACTTCCTTCTCATTTCTTGTTCATCTCATCTTTTTCACTTCAACTTTCACAATTCCTCTTTTCCTTTTTCGTCACTTCAGTCTTCCACTTTCATTAACTTCGCATCTTCAACTTCCTTTTCTGTTCATATTAGTTTCCTCTCTTCGTAATTCTTCATCTCTCCTTTTCCTTTGAATTTCCCTTCCTTTCCTTGCTATTGCGTGCCTTTCTTCCTTTTCCATCTTTACTCAATCTTCCCTCCTCCCATCTTCCTTCCTGTTCTTTTTCATCCTTGCCTGTTCGATCTCAATTTTCTCTTTAGTTTTCCTAAATCTTCGCCCATCCAGTATCCTCATCTTCTTCCTAATCAAGTTTATTTGGCTGTTCCTGTTTTTTCTTCAGTTTGAATGTTCTAATCTCTTTCTCCAGTACTTCAGTCTTCCTTCCCTATCCTACTCTCACCATCGCACCTCCCTCGCCATCCTTTTTCTCTGCCGTTTTGTTCTCCCTACTTGTTCTTTCTCTCTCCCTCTCTCTCAGTTCTCGTCTTGCAGCTTCATTCTTCCTACTCCTCTCAATACCAGTTCTTTCTTGCCCACGAATTCCTATTTTCCTTCTAATTTGCTTTTCATTCTTGCACCCCTCTTCCTTCGAATTCCACTCTTTCTTTTCTCCCTTTATTATTCCATCTCTATCTTACCACTTTCCATCCACTCACTCTTTCTCAATCTTCTCTTTCCATATCATTTCCTTCTTCCATCACTCTTCTATCTAATTTAACTCCTTGCCTCTTCCCTTATTTTTCTTCTCTTTCCCTCCACCCTCTATTTCCAAACCTTCACCCCGTCTCTCCTCTTCTTCTTCCCCTCCCCCTCCACCTCCCCTTTCCAAACCATCTTTCCTCTCCATTATGCTTTCCATTCTCCCTCCTTTCCTCTTCCTTCTGCTTTCCCACCCTTCCTTCCTCCCCCCCCCCCACTCTCTCTCTCTCTCTCTCCTGACTAACACCCTGTCGTGATATTTTGCAGTCATGTCTCCTCATCGACTTGCCTCGCCTGACGTGTTCGACCGGTGACCATATTTTACACGTGATTTCCCGCCTAACTCACTGACACGCTTGTAAACACCTCCAGTGCTGTACGTACTTACTTTACTATTATTATTACAGTGTTATTAATATTATTATTTTATTATTATTATTATTATTATCATATTATTATTATTATTGTTACTACTACTAATAATAATAATAATAAAACTGATTGGATTATACAACAGTTTCTTATTGAACCTGCTCTCTACGGTACTGTAATTCATCACTAATTAAAAATCCATATATTATTACAATTATTGATGTTAATAACAATATAACTGAAAATTTCTGTAAACAGTGATTTAAGTATTGTACAGTACTTATAAATGAAAACTGACAACAATCACCTAAAAATGTGGCTTCAGCAAAATAAGATTAGCACAATACTGTTTGTACAATTACTACAGTACTTAGGTATAGGTAGACTCTTATTACTACTGGAAATGTCACTACTGTATCGAGAGAGAGAGAGAGAGAGAGAGAGAGAGAGCGAGAGAGAATCTGTGTATGTGTGTGTTTTATAGTCTGTGCATGGGTGAAGAGCGTGGGAAAGGTGAATACGTAGCTTTTCTTTTTCTCTTATGCTATCAATTCTCTCTCTCTTTCTCCCTCTCTCTCTCTCTAAAAGGTTAGTCGAGCAAGGATAATATTAAACTATTGTGCTAAGTATATTTATTAAGTCTCTCTACGTTACATAACGAACTGAGGTGAGATAGAGCTGACAGAAGAGAGAGAGAGAGAGAGAGAGAGAGAGAGAGAGAGATTAGTAACACGCAGTAAAGAGACGAACAGAGAGACGATATATGTAAATGATGGTCTATAGATAATTCCGTACCTACATGAATAATTCCATAACTACTGGTAACGTGATTAAAATAATTACACATGACTATAATTCATTCACTTTAACTAGATGGAGATTTTGTTACTCTTGAACCTTATTTCCTCATTGCTTAGTAGCAGCAGAAAATACTATGGATCAACATCCTGTGCTTCTTCGTAACTGGCATCATCATATTTTAGTGTTAATATCTAGCTACAACTCAACGACGATAATGGCATGTGAATTTTATGCCCAATTAAAGTGAATCAAATATATAGGAGGAAGTTTAAAGGAGACGTAGTAGGCTCCATCCCACTGAAGATTATACACAGGTGGCATGGTGAATGGTGATAATGATATATAAAATGGCTACTTCACGACTTATAAAGATCTCATAACAAAATACAGTACAGTATTGATAACTAAATTTTATAACCAGATCATCACTGCCATAACTCTTTTTTGCACTCATAAATGGGGTGAGTAGGATTCAAAAACAAAGAGCACAATAGTGAACAGACTGTTCAGTGAAAATGATCAAAAATTACAAAACCATATTTCTTTCTGGACCAGGCCTAGTAACACTTTCCAGTTAAGTTGATAGCCAGTTGTCAGACTGGAGGGCCAACTGAACTAGTAAGAGGTAATACCCAATCTTACCTCAGCATCAAAAATCAAGGAGAAGAGTACAACTGCACATTTTTGGGGGGTGGGGGCAGCCCAGATCTCTAAAACCTTTCAGTTCAGTCAGACTGGAGGGATGATCTGACCAGTAACCAAGGACAGTCATTCCTATGTCATAACTGTATGACCCATAATAATTTCATGCAACCATGACATAATATTCAAACTGTGGGAATCGTCCAGTTCCATTAGATAAAAACAAACCGACTATATATACTTAGATAAATAATGTAGGACTACAATTTACACTAACTGGATATTAATGGCTAGATATAAGGTAAAGGGGCTTGAGGTTAAACTACTATAATCCAAAATATTGAATCCCTTCACTATAAGCACATTTTTCATTCAGATTATTCTGCTTAGCTAGGACATTTCAAACCAGAGGAGTTAGATACAACCTTCATGAACATCACTGTAGTAAGAAGGTTAATATTATAGAACAGGAGTGTCAAAACAATAACAGAGGCTGAATAGAGGCAAAAATGACAATAATCTGGAAATACCTCAGCTAAGTTCCTTGTTCTTCATCTTCATTTTTTCTTTTGTAGTCTTCTCAATGTTTCCTCTTGCAGATTTCTCCTCTTACCATTCCTGCTCACTGACTGTTCTTTCTCCATCCTCTTGCCTCTCCTTGTCTTCTTACTATTTCTTCTCTTCATTAGTCTCCATCTTTCCTCCTGTACTTCTCTCATTCTTTCCTCCTTCTACTTTCTTCCTTACCCACCATCTCCCCCATATCCTAAAACAATCTTTTGCCCCAGTCTCTCTTTCTATCTTCCTTCCACAATAGTTTTTCCTATCTCATTTATTTATTTAGCTCTTCCCCCTGGTGCTGGAGAGGGATGCCTTCGTGCAATGGCACCGATATAGCCAAGTCACTCAACTGCCTGGTTATACAAATATCCCGTTACTACTTCCCTATCCTCCAAAAGAAGGATGGTGAGCTGCAAGAGAAGGCCAACTAAAGCCTGCAGTCCACCAGATACATGTTTCAGATGAACCTGGAGCTGCTACTACTCTCTTCTCCCTCCCAAACATGGTTTTGTACAACTCCGGAAATAATATCACATGACTTCTGAGTCCAACACTGATAAAAGCAACACAATATTCGGACCTGCCTGATGGGCTCCAGAGATGGCATCACTGGGTTCTGAAAATATGTGCTCATTCATTATTATGCAGTAGTACAGTAGTAGATGCAGCCCCATGCTCATCTGGACATGGACTCAGTGAACTGCTGGCTGAAGCTGCCCTCCTCCTGCAGCCCACCATCCTCCTTTAGGGAACACGGAAGAGGTTGAAGAAATTATAACTAAGCAGTGCACCTCCTGGTTATATTAGCGCCACCACATAAAGACATCCCTCTCTGACACCTCCATATTTCAAAAGTATGTGAATCAATAATGTCCACAACTGAACTAATCTCTCCTTCTCCCGATCTTTTTTAGTTATCATTGTTTCTAATTTACTTTTCTATTCCCTTTTAAAAAATAATCCTTATGCCCAATCCCTCTGGCTTACATTTCCTCCATTATTTCCTTGTTCTTAATCTCATTAAAACCATCCTTGGTCTCACTCTCCTCTATTTACACTCCTGTTTCCTATATTTTCTCTTCTGCCCCTTTTTCTTCTCCTTCACTCATTCCTCCCTTTTCCTAAAAATGGTTCTCCCCTTACCTATCCCAGCACATTCACACTCTTACTTTCCTTCCTCACCCTATTGTCTTCCTATTTCTAATTTTTCATGCTACCCTTTTTTTCTTCCAGTCCTTTTTCTTAATTTCCACCTTCTTTCTTCCTTATCTCTTCCCTCCTCTCTCCTCATTCTGATTCACTATACCTAAACCTCTCCCTTTCATCTTCCTTCTAAAAATTATCATTGTCTTCAAATTTATCTTCGTACTCCTTTGTGCATATGACCAACCATACCTTCCTCTTTCATGCCACTACCATCTTTCTATTATGCTTATCTTTCATCAATCAACCTATCTTTCAGTATTTTTCCTCCTTTTTTCTCTACATTCTTTCTTTACTTTTCTCTCCTCAAAATTATTATTTGCTCTTCACAATTACTGTGCCTACTTGCTACCTTCTCTTCCTTTCTGCTTCTTCTCCTTCCTAAATGTGACCTTTGCCCCAACCTCTTCAAAGGCATACATATCCTTGCACAATTCCAACTTTCCTCCTCTCTTGTACCACTTCCTTCTTTCATGGTTATTCTCATCAATCAATCAGTCTACATCCTCTCATCGTTTCTTCACTCAATCTTTTTTTTTTTTCTCTCTCTCTCTCTTAAAAATGATCCTTGCCACCAACCTCAGCAAAGTCATACTCATCATCACACATGTCAACCCCCCGTGGACAATATTCAAACCGCTCTCTGAATGGTGACTGCGTGAGGATGAGGACGTTGAAGAGAAGGGTGATCACGCCAAAGAGGATGAAGAGGAATCGGTCCAGAACGCGGGAGAGGAACTTCCATTGGTCAGAGAGGCGGGACTTCTGGTCCTCAGTCTTGCGGCTGGATTCTTGGTCCGACATGATACGGTAGATGCCTTCCAGGGCCTCTACTGACCGTTTCTGGAATGGGTCTGGAAGATGGTGATTCGTTGTTAGAGAGACAGACAGACAAATACACAGACGGACAGGCAGAAGTTAAGGACAATTTCACAAAAATATTCACAGACAGAACTGACAAGTAAACATACAGTACTATATTTTCAATACTGTGTAAATACTGTATAGAGTATTTAATACATAAACAGAATACATGCAAAGAGTCATAATTTTAGACATGTTGAAATGGCTACGCTCAGAATGTTTAAAAATAGCAGAATAATCTGACATACAAAACAAATAATGAGCCAAGTCGAGAAGTATTATCAAACACGTCTCTTTCAGCTACTGCAATGTCAAGACTCATCAGAAGTGCCTATCTTTACATGCAGTGATGGCATATATTACTCGGTTGAAGTTAGTTGTTGCCTGTACATGTATATGGGCAAAAAAAAAAAAAGTTTTGAAGCAGTTTGATTATGGTAAGACGTAACCAAAGGAAAAGTGCCTTAGTGTATGAATTTTGACATATCAGAAACACCGAGCCCTAAACATTCCAACTTATCAGGAGTTTAAATCTGAGGGATGAATATGATTAACTGTTCACAAAATGCCACTCAGAGGTTGAACAACAGTGGTCACTCTTGCCCCTAAATGACGGAAGTGAGTACCCTAATGCTGGAGTCCTACACTTCTGAGGTGGTAATAAAGGATTTTATGACGATGATTTTAAGTAACTTACCTTTGAAGTCAGCAACGGTTCCAACGAAGTAAGTGGGCCGCACCTTAATCACTTTCATACCGAGGTCATCATCCTCGTCGTCAAAGGGGAACACCTTATTTGAAGCCTCCTTCTGCTCCACCTGAGTATGCAGAGAACATTATCTGCTGTCGTCAAGGTTGGCATTAAAAAACCCACCCAGAAAGAAATAAAAAACTAAAATAAAAAAATCCCTTACGTGATTTTTGCTTTTTAATTTTGTTTCTTACACTGTTAATTCTTGCATTAAATGTAGTCCTCTGTTCCTAAAGTTGGGTTAGATTAAGGCTAGGTTAAGTTAGGGCAGTTAGGATGTAAAACCAGGGAATATGGGACCCTGGGAACATACATCTGCAGTCATAGTCATAAAAAAAAAAAATAGACAATACAGAAATTTTTCTAAAATCATAATAATGTTGCTCCAGATACAGTATTACAGTTATTTATTATTTCCAAATACCTTGCTTACTTGCCATTTCCCTATAATGAGCTATCCTCTTGGGACACTTTTGGATGTGGGTTCTCACTCTTTCTATTTTAGCATTTATTATTTGGTTGCAGTATTTGAAAGTTGCTTTCTGTTTATTATTTTCCAAAACATCAACTTCTGTCTTCATCCCACTCAGTTGCCATTTTTCTCCCACAATAAGCGGGCATTTTGTCGCTATGGTCCTCTCACTACCAAGAAAAAACTGAAACGGAGACTCTGAGTACTGAGTCAGCAGTAGTCAAGCCTCGCCTGTCCATTTCCTGTATTAACATGTATAGTACAAGTTATCAAAGGCTTGGTCCAAATGAACAAAACTGTATCAACATGTCTAAAACAAGTACAGGTATCTGTTCTCCAGATAACACGCGAAACTTTTTAGTTAGTTCTAAATTACCTTGTAATTGCTTACTTTAACTAATTTACATGCCGTGTAAATATGAGGAATAACAATAAAACCCCAAAAAGCCCAATAAAATCCAATAAAGCCCCCCCCCCAAAAAAAAAGGGTTATTAAAAAAAAAATCCCAACCTTGGCTGTCATCTACTATATTCTACAAACTGAGAAAAAAAGCACAGACAGAAACTATCATGATTTAACAAATAGAAATACCGAGTATTCAGCTCAGTTGGAGGCAACTCACTCCTTGATTCAGCAAAGAGCCCAGCTGGTACCATGGTGCCGTAACATGGGTTTGATATTAAGCTTGGAAACAGATAATTATTTACATAATAAAGTACATATTTAATACTCAGGTTCCACTGATTCACTCTCCGCTGAATAAAAAAAAAGTCTGGTGTTAGCTGGAACAAGGTTCCTGAGTTGTCTTGACCGAGAGAGGATTAATGCTGATGGTATTAACACTTTCAGGTTCCTATGACTTACTCTCAGTTGAATAAAATAGTTTGGCATTAGCTGGAATAGAATACAAGAGTTGTCCTCACCTCGAGAGAATATGATAATGGAATGCAACTGCTGTAGTTGCCTTCTGCCTGCTTGGCAATCAATTAATAAGTCAATGTCCTGAGTGTCAAAGAAGCATGCTTAAATATGACCATGCAATGTAACTAAATACTGTTGAAGCCTGTCCCTCTTCCCATCAATGTGTCAAGCAACAATGATAAAGGGTTAAATATGACACTGCAATATAAATAAATACTGCTGATGCCTTCTGTCCCCCTTGTCATCAACCAACAGTGTCAATGAAAAGTTAAATATGATAATGCACTACTGTATAACTAATATTGTTGATGCCTTCTGTCCTCCTAGTCATCAACTAACCGCCTCAACGCGCCAAGCATCAATGATGAAGGCAGGTATCTTGATCTTAACTGCCCAAGCAGCCCAGAAGGTGGTGGTCTTGAGCCAGTCGGGTATCCGGTGGCCACGGTCGCCGGCGTAGGAGAGGTTCAGCACATACACAGAGAACACAATGTTGAAAGTCAGAACCACCAGGCACACACCGTAGTACACACCTCACAGGAGGAAACAGTAAGGGATTGATTAATAGGCAAGCAGTGCAGTAAGAACTGAACTATTTCCAGATTAGGAGGTTGTCCAGCATATCTTCTTTAGCAATCTATTTTAGAAGCATGAATACTGAGAGTAGAGCTGCAAGAGGCAGACCAAAAAAAGACTTGGACAAGGCCACAGTGTGTGACCTCAGGGATAACAGACTGAATAAAGGCTGCTAGAAATTGAGCAGCGTGGCAAGCCACCATTAGTTGACCAAGGCTGATGTATGCAAACATGTTGGAGCCTTTATAAACAAATGAATTACACTTTATCATTCCAATGTACATTACTTGTGGCTTTATATCATCAACACAGATGAATAAATAACATACAGGTAAGGAAGAGGTGCTAGGGACCCTCCTTAACCAACAAAAATACAGGCCTAAGTCCAAGTTACAAGTCATTTTTTTGCATTCCATTATACACATGGCTATCACCTAAGCTGAAATGGGCTAGTGATCTTCATTTGGTATGAACAAATGTGCTACGGACACAAATTTTCCATTTTCACGCAGGAGGATGCCTGTGAGGAAACAAATACTTTGGTAATGTAAGAAAGCATGCTACTCAATACTGCCACAATCTTCCAAACTCCAATACCAAACCAGCACGACGGAATACCTGTGATGATGATGCCAATTATGACATACTACTGAGGGGTAACTGCTGCTGCTGCTGCTGCTGCTGCTGCTGATGATGATGATGATGATGATGATAATGATGATGATGATGATAATGATGATGATGGTGATGGTTCTAGTGCAGGTGCTGAAGATTATGATGACCAAGACAACATACCAGCGAGGGGTAAGCGCTGTGTTGGAGGCAAGTTCTCAGTCATGGCCATCAGAAACACAATCATGGCCAGCATGGAGTTGATTCCCAGGCCAACCTTCTCACCAGTCTCAGCTGGCAGCGAGAACACCAGGAGGGCTGTTAGGGGGAAGTCGAGCGATCAGAGGAGGAAGCAGATACCTGTTGTTAGAGGCAATCAGTGATGATTAAAAGGAGGCAGCTGTTACTTAGAGGTGAGCAGAAAAGACAGTAGGCAGTAAAACACAATCAGAGGCAACTGGAGGTAGCTGAAGGTGATTAAAGGGAGGGCAGATAGTTAAGAGGCAATTATAGGTGATCAAAGGGAAGCTATCAATTATTTGTGAGTAGAGAGGATAGCAGGCTGTAAGACATGATTAGAGGTGATGAGATGTAGTTGGAAGTGATTAGAGGGGGCAGCAGGTAGTTAGAGGTGATCAGAGCAGGTAAAGTACCGGTACCATAATAAGTGATTAAAGATGGCTACAGGTAAAGGTCATTCATATCAACTTGGCAGAGAATTTTGTCCTTTTGCTGCCTATTTCCCGTACCTCGATGGCAGAATACGACAATAAATGACGCTACATCCTTGCCATAGGGTTTTTTTTTTTTTTTTTTTTTTTGACTAGTACTGTATTCCTGTATTAATATTTTGCTACAGCTCAGCATTCATGATGGAGACAGCAATTTTGCACCTAGTTAAAGTGAACAAAGAAATGGCAATTTTACACCTAATTAAAGTGAACATACTATAGTTAACAGTGGGATGTGATGGCTGGAAGTAACTAAAGTTAAGTGAATTTTGTATTTGTGTTTGGTAGGTGGGGGCACTCACCATCCACTCACTCAATGTAGTGCTGCTTTCAGGTGTCTGTCCTTTCCTCACTTCCTTTCATCCTTTTCTGTCTTTATTTCCTTCATTCTTTCCTCTTCCTTCTGCCTATGGGTGACTTTACACTCCGTCTTCTTTCTTTCTTCCTTTCATTCTTTTCTCTTCCTTCTGCCTATGTGCAACTCTACACTGAGTGACAAGCCAAATGGTTTCCTGTACACCAAGAAACCATTTACTACGCTGGGTGGTAACCATATAACCAAATTATAGCGCATGTGGTTTAGTGTGTAATTAAGGCGTTCAAATCTGATTGAGCCTGTGTGGGTGGTTGGGGTTTATTGCTCCTGCAATGCCACCCAGGGATGAGTAAGACTGGTCACTCTCATCATATGTCAGGACCAACTTGCCTAGCCCCGGGCTCCTGCGCTCCACTTGGGGCAACATAGGATTGGATGGCGGATGGTTTGTACATTGTTATACTTTACTTCTTATTTTATGGTATCAACTAACTTTATTGTTATGCAGCCTTCAGGCTGAGGGCATCACATTATTATTTTTTTTTTTAACTTTCTGCCTTCAGAAGAATTTTAATCAATTCGCGAGACTCATTGAACAGAAGGAAGTAGATATAGTCTTCATCAACCTCTTCACTACAAGTATGCTCTCCTGAGCTGAATAAAACTGTCTGGTAGCAGCAAAAACGAACCATAAATAATATCACTGGGCTGAAGGAGTTAATCAATCAATCTATCAATCAGTCAGTCAGTCAGTCAATCAATCTTACCACAGATGTTGATGAGAACTCCTGGCATTATGAAGAAGAAGAGGGCGAACTTTACTCTCCTCTGAAGCTGTATGTGGTAGATGATCACTGCAAGAAAATAATAAATAAATACTGTCTGGTACCAATACAAATGAAAGTAATGGAAAGAGGGTGATGATTGAGTGGTAGCAAGTCTCAACAAGCTGTACAGGTATTCTTGTGAAGTTCTCTACAAACTCCTTCACATTGGCAAAGTACAATCAGGGTGAAAAGTTTACCCATAATTCCACCCTGTCTACTTCACAATAAGACATGTCCGTCACTTTCCTCTCTGACACATCATAACTGCTACATACTGGCAGAGAAACATACCAAGCCTCTGCCCCTGTAGAAATATTTGCAAGCAGAGAGATGCCATAATGTGGTAGGTGGGGGCACTCACCATCCACTCATTCGATGTAGTGCTGCTTTGGGTGTCTGCCCTTTCCTCTCTTCCATCCTTCCTCTTCTGTCTTTCTTTCCTCTTTCTTCTGCCTACGGGTGACTTTACACTCCCTCTTCTTTCTTTCCTTCATTCTTTCCTCTTCCTTCTGCTTATGGGTGGCTCTACACCGAGTGAAAAGACAAATGGTTTCCTGGTGTACAGGAACCATTTACTACATTGGGTGGTAACCCTATAACTAAATTTTGGCGCCTGGTGGTTTAGTAGGTAATTAAGGTGCTCCAATCGGATTAAGCCTGTGTAGGTTTATATCCAAGCGGTAGTTGGGGTTTACTGCTTAAGTAATGCCACTCAGGGATGAGTGAGGCTGGTCACTCATTTTAATCGTCAGGACCAACTTGCCTAGCCCCGGGTTCCTACTCTCCTTCTGGGGCGACATAGGACTGGATGGATGGATGGATGGAAAAGCCATAAGTAGAGGTGGTGAAATGTTAGGTGAGCCTTTGTCCCCCGCCATACTCTATTTTTACCTCTGCCAAGGAAGTTATATTTTACCCTGTGTTGGTTTGTTTGCCTGTTAGCAGGATTACTCGAAAAGTTATGAATGGATTTTGATGAAATTTTGTGGATGGGTGGGCCATGGGCCAAGGAAGAAATTATTAAATTTTGGGCCGGATCCGGAACAAGAGTATCCCACACAATATCTCCGAAAGTTCTCATGGAATTTCAATGAAATCTGGTGGAAAGGTGGGCCATGGACCATCAAAGATTCTATTAAATTTTGGGCCATATCCGCATCCGGATCCGGGATTACTCAGAAGGTTAAGAATGGATTTTGATGAAATTTTATGGAAGGGTGGTCCATGGGCCAGGGAAGAAATTATTAAATTTTGAGGCGGATCCGGATCTGGAGCATCCCACACAATATCTCCAAAAGTTCTCCGTGAATTTCAATGAAATTTTGTTGAAAAGTGGGCCATCGACCAAGAATTAATTACATTTTGGGGCGGATCCGGATCCTCTATCCACAGATTTGGATCCGTATCCTTTTTAATAGCAATGGCATTGCCAGAGGTATGCGCTCTCTGAATGTTTCCTAATTTATTCTTGCTTTCTCCAGCCAATTTTAATCAGCTTTGGGGAGACTCTTCAAACTGGAGGAGACTGACAGCCTTAATCAACACCTTTTCTACAAGTGGAATCCTTTGAGCTGATTCAATTGCCTGATGTTAGGGGGGGGGGGGAACATTAAAAGTTAAGAGAAAAGTATCAAGACTCCTATCATTGATAAAACTAAACTCGAGTGATATTTCTTCATATACTTCAGTGTGTCTGTACTACATTCATAGTCACAAATAACTAAGGACTGATGCCAAAAATTAGTAATGACCATAAGGAGAGAGGACATACATCACAGAATTATACAGCTCTTTGTCCTATATTCAAAACATGATGCAGTGGGAATGGAATATGAGTGGGATGACGACAAAGGCGATGACAATGATGGTGACAATGATGACCATGATAATGATGATGACTAAAGCTCTCAGGTAACAAAACCTAGCAGCACCAACCTGAGAACGGTTCATCGCAGCATGGATCGTATATCTCCTCTGAATATGAATAAAAGTTCTCGAGGAAATACTCTTGGTTTGGGTGGAAGCGAGAGATGTCAGAAGGACCCATGGAGAGTTGTATCTGTGGAGGGGTAGTGGAGGTTAAGAAGTGGAGGGAAAGTGAAGGAAGGGAGGAGTAGAAAAGGAGAAAAGGTGGAGGAATAAAAACTCTCAAAGAAATACTCTTGGTTTAGATGGAACCAGATGCTGAAGGGACCCATGGTGAGCTGTATCTGTGGATGGAGAAGGGAGGTAGAGAGATTGGATGGAGGTGGAAAGAAAAATGAAGAGGGAGGAGGAGTGAAGGGGCAAAGAATGAGAATGGAGAGAGAAGTCAGAGGAACCCCAAGTTAGCTGTATCTGTGAAGGAGGAGGAGGACGTAAGGTGGAGAGATGGAAAAACCGGATGGAAAGAAAATGTAAAGAATAGTAGAGAGAGAGTGGCGACAAGGAATGAGAGTTGAGGGAGATGTTGGAGGGACTCCTTGTCAGCTGTATCTATGGAGTAGTGAAGGTAGCAGGTGGAGCGAAAGTAGAGATGGAGGGTGGGTGAAGGCAGACAAAGAGAGATGGTGAATGTTTCCCTACTTCTTTCTTGCCTATTCCTATCCAGATCTGTTTTCCCTCAACTATCCCCTGGTCTTCTATTTCCTCGCTACCTGCCTGCTTGCTCTTCTTGCCTATTCCTTGTACCCTACTTCCTTCCAACCTGTTCTCCTACTTCCTTCCTGCACATTCTTCTAGATCCTTTCCTCCTCCTGCTTCATACTCTAACCCTGTTTATTCTTCTACTTTCTCCCTGCCTGTTTTCTAGTTTTTACTTCCTCACAGCCAACTCTCATATATTCTTACTCCTCCCTACTCCCTAATCCATTCTTCTACTTGCTTACATCCTTCCTACCTATCACCCAACCTGTTACTTCCTCCCTACATATTTTTCCATTTCCTTATTTACTGTGTATTTGTCGGCAGTCCAGGATGAGAAGATGAGGTCACATATCTGCTGGTCAAAGGGGAACCACTGCACATCCACATCGCACGCTGAGGTGAATACGGAGTGGGTGAGCAGCTTGCATGTGCCATCGTAACTCACAATCACATTCGTGTTGAGCTGAGACGCTTCGTAGTTGGTGGCCGCTCTAGATAAGAATGAAGAAAGTAAATAGCGAGAGCCAGAAGATGGTGAACTGTTTACAGTGTAAATATGTAAACATGAGACTAATAAAATGGGGAACTGGGATGGATGGTAGCTCTTCCAGATAAGAAAAATTAAAAAGCGAGAGTCAGAAGATGGTGAGGTGATTTTAAAAGTATGTTTGTGGGATGAAGACGAATAAAATGGAGAACTGAGTTCGACTTGAATACAGTATGTGAGATGAGACTATGCAAATGGAGCACAGGATGATGGAAAATGTATGAGGGAATGTGTAAAACTGAGACAATAAACTAATAAACTAAACGTTCCATCAAAGTTAACAATTACATTTGCAATTACGTTCATGTTCAGCTGAGGTCCATTATAGCTGGTGATGGTGCTATAGAGATGAGGGATGGGAGGGATGACAAGTAACAAGACACGATTAAAAGAGCAGAACTCGGAGATGGGGTCATGAGGAAAATATAGTATAAATGATGTCCATCTGATGAAGGAAAACTGAAGAGATTACAGTCCAATGACAAGCACAGCCAACAGACAAACAGTACAACAGTTCTTTCAATTTCACCCATATTTTCATCCCGTGGCAGCTAATGTCAACCCAGTAACAGAAAAAGATAACACTAAGGCTCTACATTCTCTTCGCAACACATTTTCATAACTAGCATCATGTTCTAGTATTAATCTATCATTACATCTCAGCATTCCAGTTGGTGAAGAAGCAATTTGGGGCCAGACTGGAGTAAAAAGGGTATACTGTAATTCTAATGACATGTATCCTTGGCTTTACGTGTTGTGTAGGATGACGTCAGGGAGCCATATGTCGCTGTACAGGACCCTGAGAACAGTGGTGTCGTTGTACTGTGCAGGGTCCCATGAGAGGTATGGGTCCTTCCACTTCATTATAACCTCAGCATTGGTCACCATGATGCCTCGCTTTGAGTCCTGCAAAGTGGGAAATGATCAGCTGGTGGAGGTGTGATTTGTGATGGTGTGGATGGTGTGTGGTAATGAGGTGTGATAACAGGAGAGGTAACCATGGATCTTTCCACCTTCAACTCACGCAAAGTGGCAAGGGATCAGTTTGTGGTGGTGTGGTGTATGGTGGTAATAATGGTGTGTGTGAAGGTGAGGTGTGATGACAGGAGAGGTATGGGTCTTTCCACTATATTGTAACCTCAGCATCTGGTGAAACATGGATAGATACAGTAGATGGTTACACTGGTCACCATGATGCCTTGCTTAAAGTTCTGCAAAATGAGAAAGGATCAGCTACTGGGGGTGTGGTAGACGTGTGGTGTGTGCTGGTGACAACAAAGTGTTGGTGAGATATCATGAATGTTTATGAAATTTACTTAAAATCACCTGAAACCCTTGTGACAAAAAAAAAAAAAAAAGTGCTGAAGAGGGGTGTGTCTTCACATGGTAGCACTAATACAGTCTGTGTCCAGTTATACCAACATCCCTCAACATCCTCCCTATCGCCCAAAAGGATAATGATTCGCAGAATACCAACTTTTACCTGCTCTCAACCAGGTTCACTACTGCCATTAATACAATAAGCACCACCACCACAACAACAACTACTACTACTACAAAAACAATCATATAACAGCAACAACAGCAACAGACCCTCTGCCCACCCACCAAACTGAGGACATTGAAGAGGGCGAGCTCGAATTGTACAGTGATGAGGTCCTCGTGAGTGATGACTGGCCGCAGATTTTTGTTGTAGTTGGCGAAGAGGTCATTGTAGAGGAGCCCCTGGTCAGATGTATCCCGCCTGCCAATGTTCAAACTGTAGTAAATTTTTGGCATATTTTCTCTAAGGAGGGTCTAGATTAGATTAGGCTTGGTTAGATGTAAAGTCTGTTAAGGCTGGGCTGGGCTGGGCTGGGTTACGTTAGGTTGGGCGAGTCTGTTAGGGCTGGGTTAGAATAGGCAAGGATAAGGCAGGTCAAGTTAAGTAGGTTAGTCTGTTTGGGTTAGCTCTGGCTAAGTTAGGTTAGGAAAGGGTTGGATAGGTTAGGTTAGGTTAGTCTGTTAGGGTTATGGTAGGGTAGGGTAGGGTAGAATAGGGCAGGATAGGATAGGATAGGATAGAATAGGGGGGGAGGATAGGACAGGATAAGATAGTTCAGGACAGGCTAGGTCAGGTCAGGTCGTTTTGTTACATTAGGTTGGATTTGCAACGTAACGCTAAATGTTATCATATGCTGGCATGCAGAGACAGGATTAACTAAATTTCACGTTACTCAAGTATCTGTAGCAGTGCATTATTTCCAGGAGACTTTATGTCATATATTTTCAGTTTAATATTCAGTATATACTCGTTTTTTTCTATAACGTGGCCTAAATCTGCCATCTCTCCGTCTTGAATGCTGAGTTGAATGCTGAGAATACGGTGCCAGTAACGAACAAGTACTATGTAAAGAATGCAGAGCTGTACTGTTGTCATTTTTCTACCACTAAGCTACGTGAAATAAGCTGCAAGATGAGGAAAATAAAGTCTAAGTTAGATTACAAAGAGTGGACGGCCACCGTTCTTCTAGATTATCAACAGTGGCGTTCCTCAGAGCTCTGTCCTATCACCAACTTTCCTCCTTTTATTCATCAATGACCTAAGCTGTGCATCTAACCCTATCCACTCATAGGCTGATGATTCCACCCTTCACCTTTCCACTCGGTTCCCTGAAAGTCCATCTCAGCAGTTGCTTCAACAAACAAAGGATGAGGCTATGGCACATCTAATGTCTGACTTGGTTCGTATCTCCGACTGGGGTAAAAGTAATCTTGTTTTTTATGCATCAAAGACTCAGTCCCTACACCTATCAACCCAACAAAATCTTCCACAGGAGTACCCACTAATATTTGATAATATCCAGCATAAGCCTGCATCATCCTTAAACATACTTAGGGTTTCATTCTCTCGGGATTGATCTTGAAAAGACCATATTACATCTCTTGTAAAATCTACTTCCAAGAGATTAGGTGTGCTAAGCCGACTCCATACCTACTTTACCCCTCCACATTTGTTGACCTTATACACGGGTTTTATTCGCCCGTGTAGAGTGCAACTCTCATGTGTGGGAAGGTTCCCCACATACAACTCTTCTCAACAAGGTGGAGTCAAAGGCTTTTCGTCTCATTAACTCTCCTCTTCTTACTGGCTCCCTTCAACCTCTGTCTCTTCGCCGCATTGTTTCATCTTTATCTCTTTTCTATCGCTACTTCAATGGTCGCTGCTCCTCTGAACTATCTGCTTGCATCTCTACACCTCTACGAGGGGTGCGTGGCACCCGTCTAGCGACAAACTCTCATCCCTTTTCTGTCCAGCTCTCTAATGCAAGAGTTAACAGTTACTCCCAGTCCTTCATTTATGCAACAGGTCAAATCTGGAACTGTCTCCCTGTCTGTATTTCTACTTCCTACGATCTCCAGTCTTTCAAACGCAGTGTGTCCAGGCACCTCGAAATGAACGGATCTTGACTTTGGCTCTGTTGTATTGTCTTTGCTTTTTCTTGGAAGGAATGGTTTGCGGGCTCCTTGCCTTTGGTTCCTTCTTCCTTGGATTAAAAAAAAAATATATATATATATAGTTCAACTGTGCAGTATCTGGTGGGTGTAACAATGATGAGAAAACGGCATATTCTAGACGATTTCGTAACACATCTTTGGCGACCCACTTTATTTTTTACTCCATAATAACCATTTACAAGTTAAGCATGCCTGCTGAATATTAGTTTGCGTCAAAACACACATGAGGTGTTTCAGTGTAATATATAAATCGCTAAGAAAGACTGTGGTGTATATCAAGGTTTAGACCTTGGTGTATATGAATAAGGAAGAGTACGTGAGTGAGGTGGACGGGGAGGGGGGAGAAGACTGGCGGGATGGGGTGGAGAGGTTTAGGAGAAAGGAAGGTGTGAGCTGGAGGAAGTCCGAGAGCGGTGCCGTGGAGGGGATTCGTTTGTGGCCACCATTTACGGGGGCATCTGGCAATAGCTAGGCAGACACATATAGACAGACAGCAACGCAAATAAATATAGACATAAACAGACATGCAGACAGAGAATGACAAATAACTATAGATAGATACATACATATAGATAGACTAGTAGGTAAATACTGTATATAAACAGCTTATGAATGACCGTACCTGATGCTGTGTGTCTCTGTCCTCCAATTTCTGTCTTCACTCGCGCTGCTACTCCCGCGTTCTCTTGCGAAGCCACCACCCCCTCCAGCATCACTACCTGGCTCGGTGGGGCCAGGTGCAACACAGGTAACATTATTAACTAATTATCCTGGCCAGTTTCAACAGTTTTATCCTAAGCATTTTTTTCTTCTGACTAATGCTACTGTTATAATAAATTTAAAGATCCTCGGGCTGAAGAGGCAAAGTCATACTCCTAACTACAACGACAATGACAAAGATGACCACAACTACGACTGAGGTACTACTACTACTCTAACTCCTCTTCCTACTACTACCACTACTACTACAACTACGACAAGCAAGACATATAAGTGCAACAAACATACATACCAAAAACGATAGACTCACCAGAGAAAAGGATGACGAAGAGGATGATATGGGGGATGAAGTGGAGGAGCCTTGGAGCCATGTTGGTGGGGGAGCTGAGGGAAGAGAGAAGAGGGGAGCAGAGGGGGAGAAACGGAGGGGGGGGGGAACGGATAAGAGAAAGGGGAGAGAATGTGGGGATGGTGAATGGCAGGATAAGAAAAAGGGGGGAAGGGGGATCCCAAGGAGAATGCAGAAAGGAGGATGGAAAAGAGAGCAGAGGATAAAGGATGAGGAAATGAAGAAGAGGAGGAGGAGGAAAGGGAGTAAAGAATGACTTCACAAGTATGGAATGGAGAAAAATGACTAAAAGAAAGGGGAGAGAAGGGAATGCAGGAAATAGGAAGGGAGAGAAGGGACAAAAGCTGAAGAAAATAAAGGAAGGAGATGGAATAAGAAAAGGGAGAGGAGGAGAGACCGGAGGGAGAAAAATGGAGATAGGAAATGGGAGATAAAAAATAGGGGGGGGGGGGCACGAGGAAGCGAGAACGGAGGAAGCAGGAATAGAACGGATACAAGAATGGGAAGGGAAAGAGGAAGTGGAGGAGGGAAGGTTGAAGGGGAAAAAAAAAAAAAGTTCCACAGTACAACACTCACATCACACACTACACAAAACACCACAATCACTTAATCACTTCACACTAGCATACAATACACACCACTCACTTCGCACTAACATGAAAATAACACAATTGCCACACAGAATTCAACATTCACTCACCTCACACTGGCACACAATACACAACACAACTTCACACTGCATTAAAAACATCAAGTCACACTGCCACAAAAAACCACACACGTCACACCACCACACAGAACTCAACATTCACTCCCTTCACCAGTATTAACCATCACAAAGACACAGGCATCGTCCTAAAGCTTGGCGGATACATAGCGGAAAAATCGAAACCATCAGAAACACACACTACTAGCGATATGAGATTCACTGTGTTCTGCCAGTTGTAAATTTTCTTCCGACGGAAATTGGAAAGTCTTTGTTTCTCTGATTGTACCTCGGTTTCACAACTCAGATAATTCTTCAACATAAAATGAAAAAAAAAAATAGAAGTGCCAAGATGAAGAGGCCGGAATTGCTGTATACATTTGAAAATAAATAAGTAAATGTATGGCACAAGAATTGGTAAATGGAGCTCTATCCATCCAGCAAACCGTATTCTAAATGCATTGGCTTCGTAACATCTCTTCCTATGCGATTTATTTTCTATATTACACATTAGCATATTCTTCTGTGTTACTTATACCGTTTTAATATCGATATATTTTGCATCAGTAACATACAAAAAGGTACTGAAATATGATGCACTGAATAAATCGCTAAAGTAGAAGCGTTAAGAAATATCAACCGCCATTTAGAATACAACCCTTAATTCTACGCATGGAGCAAGGCTTAAAGAATGACTGAGTAGCCATCTGTCCATCGAAGCATCAGGAATCTACACAGGAAATTGGATGAGCTTCTTTCTATCCATCAACCCTGTAAATTCTAAGCTTGGTGGTTCACAGGATAGAGAGCTGGCCTTTGACTGTGACTAGAACAGCTATCTATCCACAACGCTGTAAATTCTAGCTCGGATCTGAACAGAAGACATAGCTGGCCTTTGAAATGTAAATGGAAGAACAGCTACCTATCCATCAATCCTGCAAATTCTACTCTTGGCCTTTGAACTCATGTGGGTGGGGGTGAGGCGGGAAGCGGCGTCCTATTCTTACCAGGCCGTGTCGTGTCAATGAGTGTGTTTACGTCTTGAGACACTGGCTAGGGTGCAGAATGAGAGTTGGGGGACTGGGGTTAGGGGGAAGGGGTTGGAAAGGAGACGACGGACGAGGATTGGAGGGAGGGGGGGAAGGAGGGAGAGGAGGGAAGTAGGGAGGAGGGGGGAGAGGGAGGAAAGGACGAGAAAAGGGAGAGCAAGGAGAGGAAGGGAAGGCAACATCAAACTCCTCCAGTTCGAAAATTCGCTCCTGACTGAATATCGTCTATAAGTAGCAAGAATGAGACAAAATACGTCATCGTACTGAAGGGGTTCATACTAAAGGTTATTTAATCGGGATGTAATTTGTGGCACTTTCTTTTTTTTTGGTCGCTATTTCCAAAGACAAGTGATAATAAGTTAACTACCCTCCAGTAATTTTACTCTGTTTAACATGGCCTAATACTGCTATCTCTACCTTGAATCCTAAGTTGCAGCATTAGATTAACACTAGAATACGATACTACTCACAAAGGAAAGGTATGGAAGGCAATATATATTCTTAGCATCGTCTTCTAAATGCCACTCAGCTTCATGGAATATGCTGATATGGGACGAAAATGTGGGTCACGTTAAGGTAAAAAGGGTACAGCCCCTTTTATTTCAGTTAATGATTTAATGAAGATTGTAGGTGTAGAAAGGCTATAAAAAAAAATAAAAAAAATCGATAAAATTTTGGTGGCATGGTGGGGTGGTGTAGAGGAGAGGAAAGAAATCTGGAAAAGTAGCAAGGGAGGAGAATTAGTGAGGAAGAAGGAGGTGGGGACGAGGAGAGGCAGAAGGTGAGGAGGAAGGGAGGGGAAGAAATCTGGAAAAACCAAGTAGGGGCTAGGAAGAAGGAAAGTCAGAGAGGAAAGACATCGAGACGAGGGGAAGTGGGGAAATGAGGGGAAAAAAAGGATGATGAAAATCAAGAGATAGGGCGGACTTAGAGAAGAGAGAAGGTAAAGTTTGAGAAGGAAGAGAGAGGAAGAAATCTATGGAGGAAAAAAGCATGGGGAGGGGGAGGGAACTGTGAGGAATGAGGAAAGGAGAAAAGTAAAAAAAAAAAAAAAAATGAAGGACATGGTGCAGAGGGGAGGAGTAGGAGGAAGTAGATGGAGAGGGGAGGAAAGGAATTTGGGGGGAGGGGAGAGGTAAAAGAGGCAGGTGAGAACAACAGGTCGAAGTGTGTGTGTGTGTGTGTGTGTGTGTGTGTGTGTGTGTGTGTGTGTGTGTGTGTGTAGTACAATTTGGCCAGCAATACTTAGTCTGCCACGTAATGCCAATTTCTATGAACCCTTTGCTGTGACTGACTGCTGACGGATTTTACCACTTGTAAATAAGTCGATGATGATGATTTGTTGATTGTGGTGGCGGTGATGATGTTAACTGTGGTGACGGTGATGATGGTGATGATAATGATGATGCTGATGATGTTGACTGTGGCGACGGTCATGATGATGATGATGGTAATAATGATGGTCATGATTTCATCCAATTACCTCGTGCAAAACTGGGTTGATGTTGAGGATGATGGTGGTGATGACGTCTTCTTTAAGGCTCTCATTACCTTGTGCAAAAACTGGGATGATGATGGTGATGATATACAAAATAAACCGCTGATGAGGCGGACCTAAGACGTCTTATACAGCATACCAGTAACAACATGCAAACTGTCGATACTGAAGAAAATATGTAATATGTCGACATTACGATATAAATAACTAGACTGTCACACTGCCATATTGCAGAACTTCCGCCTATCAAACATCTTTTATTTGGAGCTCTTTTTCCCCCGAGTTGTTTGCCCCCAACATCAACCTACAGCTGTTCAAGTCCAACTATTATATTTTTTATGAATGGAGGACACCTGTCATCTAGTGTATGTTTTTTTTTTTTAATTCATTTGTTTTTCCTTCCTATGTTCTAATATCTTTAAAAAATATATATATATATTACAAGGGAAACTTCAGATGTAACATACAAAATGAATCGCAAAGGGAATGGTGCAACGAACAATATACAAGCTTTATCACTATCACGTGTCGATACTAAATAAAACATACTCGTACAGAAAAATAAGCGGGTATAATGTTCATAATAAATCACTATACGGACGGTGTTACGAACTCTGTCAAAGGGAATACACCTCAATATCATGCATCTGTTTTCTATATACTGCAACCTTAACCTAAACCTTTGCAATATATTACCCTGGCTCCCCTCTAACTCTCCCTCTTCCTTCCCAAAATATATACTTTCCATTTTCCATAGTCTCTCTCTCTCTCTCTCTCTCTCACCGTAAGCGACAGGATCCATACCCTAAATGATGTTATTGTGGCAGTGAGCGGGAAGTAAGTCAATCATTAAACACACACACACACACACACACACACACACACACACGCACAACCACCTCGCGACACGTGCAGTCATCCCAAACTTCACACCACGGTTCATTTCATTTTTTTTTTCTTTGGGAATTTAAAAAAAAAAAAAAAGCTAAAAAAAAAAAAGTCCCTGCTTAGGCTTGGTGTATATATTCCAAAATTAATACAGCGAATGCCAAATAGCCACTCGAAAATTCTGAACCCCGAAAGTTGCTATTGTGACTTCGCATTGTAGCCTTCGTTGCTCCTTTTACGTAGCGACTTAATACACGTATTACCCCTCAGTATTGTCTTGTATGTTGCCTATATCGTTTTAGTATCGACATAGGTCATACAAGAGGATGGTAAGGTGTAGTATGCAATGTAAATCGCTGAGGAAAAGTGTTGGGAAATCTGTAAAAGTCACTATTAAAAGACGATCCTTCTCTCCACCTTTTCCTCCAAATTCCCCTACCTCTTCCCTCCAACATACCCTCCTACTTTTTTTCTTTTTTTTAACTGTTCCTTCCAAGAGAAAAACAAAATACAAGTGAAAGCCAAATTCAAGATCTGATCATTTCGAGATGCCTTGACACACTGCGTTTGAAAGACTGGAGATCATAGCTAGCAGGAAATACAGACACAGGGAGACAGTTCCAGAGTTGACCTGTTGTATAAATGAAGGACTGGGAGTAACGATTAACTCTTGCATTAGAAAGATGGACAGAAATGGGATGAGAGTTTACTGCTAGACGGGTGCTATGCGCCCGTCGTAGAGGTGGAGGAACGCAAGCAGACAGTTCAGAGGAGCGGTGACCATTGAAGTAGCGATAGAAGAGAGATCACGATGCAACAGTGCGGTGAAGAGACAGAGGTTGAAGGGAGCCAGTAAGAGGAGGAGAGTTAATGAGACGAAAAGCCTTTGACTCCACCCTATTGAGAAGACCTGTATGTGGGGAGCCTCCCCACATGAGGGTTGCACTCTACACAGGGGCGGATAAAACCCGTGTATATACTGTACATCCTTAAAGTTATGTAACGAGATGCATATCCTCGCTTTTTCTCCCCCCCCCCGTCTCTCAACGTAATATACAAGTGAATGTTAGGGTGTTAATATACAAAATAAATCTCTAAAGAAGAGATGTTACAGTTTCATAATGCCACCTAAAATACGGCCTTCGTTATTTTGGTAATACGGATCCTCCCAAGTTAAGTCTCCCACGTCTCATCTTTTCCCATTTGTGTTAACTCTTCCTGCCCAATTTACTTCCTCTCTTCTTTTAATTTACCTTGCCCCCCACCTCTCTCTCTCTCTCTCTCCGTGCCCTACATCTATTAATTTACCCTTTCTCTATACATTATCCTCCCTCATCATCCTTCCCATTCCCAATACTTCACCCTCTCTTTCTCTTAATACTCCTTCCTCCTCTCCCCTCTCTCAAATCGCCTATTACATGTCTACCTACCCTCCCCCCTCGTAAGAAAATCGAGAAGATCCATACTCAGTGTTGTTATTGTGGCAGTGCGAAGGCAGTCGATCACTGGTTTTAACCCCCCACCCCCCCACACACGCCAGCCAAACGTGTAATCACCGCAAACTTCATACTTCGGGTTATCGACCCAACAGCTCATTCCAGACAATTACTTTTGCTTAGGGGAATTTGGGTCATATTATGAATTTTACTACATACATACACACCCATCATCTATCTATTATATATATATATATATATATATATGAATTTACACTTACATGTACAGTGAGCAACAGTAGTCGTGTAGCGGTTTTGTCCGAAGATTAAATGTAACTCGTGAAACATTATGAACCGTCCGTATGACAGACGGTGGAATGTACCAGAAGCTTAGCCCGTTAGCTTATGTTTTCACCAAATTTCAAGACACGATTATTGTTGCTTACTGTACCTTGAGCAACAATATCTACCTGGTACCTGAGACTATTCTATGATGGATGATCTCAACAAATGAACCTCCAGGTACAGTACTGAGATGACTGACTGGCCCAATGTGGATCTGACCTAACTCGTATTAACATGGCTGGACTGGACTGGATGTAGGGAGCCTGAATGACCCTGGCCTAACTTTTATGAACCAAAATTGATCTGATGGGACCTGATGGTACAAAATTATAGTACGACTGATTCTGAACAATGCAATGGATTTAGAGGTACATGACAAGCCTTGAATGCGCAAGAGTTGACATTGGACCAGAATCGATGCGAGAGGCCTCAGCATACTTGATGATGCCTAAATTGACCATCCACCAAATTTATTCATGATTAATGCCCTTTATAAATGGGTGGTGGTGCCATGCAATACTTTCTGAATGTACTTATAAACATCCAATGAGTAAACCATGCCTTCAAGTAAGGACTTAAGGATATCTTTTAGTCTTATGTGGTCCATTGGTGGACTTTGCCTCCCTTGTAGAAAGCTCAAAATCATCTGAGTGAGAGCATAGTATAAACACCGGCGGAACTTGTGTGATCGAATCTGCATTAAGTGCGGTACAAACCTTCCCTTAACAGTAAAGCTTACAGAGGAAATGAAATGGTGTCAGGAAGTGACTAACATTTATAGACCATCCTTATAGGATCAAAATTACAGAAATGATCCTCTCTACTTCTCACTCCCCATGGCCTCTCCTCCGGCAGGCGTTCTCCCCCAAAACTGTCCACTTGAGAACACACTCATTTTTACCCCATCCCTCCCATGGCCAGCCTCCTACCTGCCACATGAGAACCCAAGCAGTATAATGCTCTGGATGAGCTGTCACAATGAAATGGAAGTTAAAGTTTTACTTAAACTCATGACATGTTCTGACAGAGAGATATGATGTAATGCTTTTGACATACCACTTGTGGTACGGCGAGAAAAATTACTAAGAAATTGTTACGCAATTTGCTCATGCAACACCCAATGGGGTATGCACGCTTTCAATTAAGGTCATGTTAAGCAAATACCCGTATTTTAAAAACTGCGTGGTCCAGTGGTAGAAAAAATAAACTCACAAGAAAAATTCAGAATCGATTGCGTGTGGAAACACAGTAATAATGTTGGCAAAAGGTTCATAAAATCGAATCTAGACCAGGCACAGTAAAAACTTTCTCATTATTCATATTCAGAAAACAGATAACATTTAGACCAAACAAAAGAACAATAAGCCATTTCCACTGCTGTTCTCCTTTACAGTAATGCTGGTTGATATTTATCCCAATGAAGTACAGTATTATGCCAACATAACGCAAGCAGTCAACAAGAGCGTGTGATTTTTTTTTGCTGGGAACACACCATGGCACACTAAAACACTGCCTCAAAGAGTTAAACACAAGTGACTGCTAAGATATTCCAGCTTTATGATAGTCTGCTTTGAGAAATAAAGACCCCACCCCCTTTTATATTCTTGATCAGAAAGAACAGTTACAATTATTTGCATAAAGCGTTAACAGTTTACAATGATTTGTTATATAGTAAGCACAATTTACCCACGTTGCAGGCATCCTTTTACACATCGTAAGTTTAACCACATAAAATAATCTGTTGTACTTGAAAGGTACGAGTATAATAAACAAAACCACACAAAAATACCACGGCACTGGGGGTGACCTGTATCAGAACATGTTTTCTTATATAAGGACTAGCAAGGAGGTTATTATTGCTAATAATTGATGATGTTTTGAAGCCTGGAGTGATGATGGGACTTCCACCATATCCCATCATCAATCTCCATTAATGGCTGTATCATTTGAACTTGTTTTGAGATTCTGGGGTAAATTATGCAAGGATTTTATAGTTCCTGTTCATCAAATGCAGTTGCATCCATTTTCATTACCTATTCATTAAATGCAGTTTCATCTATTTTCATTATCTACATTATAGGCAGGTTTACTGAACCTGGCTTGTCATGTGACTCTATACATAGCTTGGTGATCACTTTATATAAGTTAATGTGTACTGTACCTATTTTCCTTGGACTACAGTTCCAATGCAAGCTCTGCTGAGATTGTGAGGACCAGCCTTACACCACAAGTACAATTTTTTAAAGAGACAATAACTTTACTAAACAGTTATTACCTCTTTCAAAGTGTAGGTGCCGAAGACTAAACTATATCAGTTCAAAACACTGAAGGGTAGGTGGTTGACTTATGCCCATGTAGCCTTAAATGAGTGGGGGGGGGGGATCCTTGATATATATATATATATATATATATATATATATATATATATATATATATATATATATATATATATATATATATATATATACCGTACTTCTAGAGCAGCGGTTCTCAAACTTCATTGTGTGTGACTATTTGGAATGTTTCAAGACTTCGCGACCCACAGGGTAAAAAAATCAGAGAGAGAGAAAGAGAGAGTAACCGGTATATAGCCTAGTGTAGTTATGAATATGCTATAATACTGTAATGAGGATAATTACAATTTCAATTATGTAAATAAAACACATTGAAAGCATTAGGGCTATTCTGTCCCTGTGACCCAACAAAATTCCTCTCGCAACCCACTTTTGGGTCGCGACCCACAGTTTGAGAATCACTGTTCTACAGTCTGTCATACTCAAATACATACAATGGACAGTCAAAAACTTATGCAAATTTCTCTACAATATAACTCTGCCCTTATCTCCTTGACTACAATATTTGTTTTCTTGCTATCTCCAGACGATTTCATTCAACTCCAGAGAAACTTTCTGACCTGGAGGAGTTAGATTTAGTCTTTATTAAACCTTCATTATTATTTTGTCCTCCTCAACTGAAAAATATAATCTGGTAGTATCTATCTATCCATCTATTGCAAGACGCCTTAATCCCGTAAGGGGTGGCCACAAACAAATCGCCTCCATGTCGCCCTCTCCCCCGCCGTTTCACTGCCCTGCTCCCAGCTCACCCCCCCCTCTCTCATATACATCTGTTAGTAGCTTAAATATATATATATATATATATATATATATGAGGCCGAGGATGAGATGGAGGGATGGGGTGGAGAGGTATATGAGAGAGGGGGGTGTGAGTTGGGCGCAGGGCAGTGAAATGGCAGGGGACAGGGCGATGTGGAGGCGATTTGTTTGTGGCCACCCCGAATGGGATTGCGGCATCTGGCAATAGATAGATAGATATAAAATAAAAATAAAAATTATCCAGGCCTCTTTTCCCGCCAAAGGATGGGGTGAGGATGGGTTCTAAGAGTTAGCAAAAACAAAACAAATTAAAATTATCTATTCTGGCTGAAGGGGTACAATCCATAACTGAAATTCTCTAACCGATACTTAACTTGGAAATGCTAAAGAGAACAACGACCCTCTTCTACCTGGCACGATATACATAATTCTAAAGCCATCAGCCTTGACCTTCTCCACCTACCGTTGCTGAGAATGTCACTACAAGCAAATGTATATTACAATGACAAGCAAACCTGATAAAATGCTCCAGTAAATTACTGTGTAGAGACAAGTAAACCTGATAAAGTGCTTAAGAAAATAACAATGAGAAGCAAACCTAATCAAGTGCACAAGTACTGCAAATAACAATGAAAAGCAATCTTAATAAAATCCTCATGTAAATAACAATGACAAGCAAACCCTATAAAATGCTCAAGTATATTACAATAATTTGGAAACCTAATACAGTAAGATTTCACTATAACAGACTAATTGGGGCCCAACCCATTCCGAAAAATGAGAAATTCCGATAAAAGCGACATCCAGGCTTCCCCCCTGCTAACCTGGACTTTTTCCGATATATCAGACATTTGGTCTGGATCGCATGAACGGTTTTTAAACTGTTTTGACTACCAGTGCGGTACTGTACTGTGTTATAACTTCACAACATCAATCAAATGGTATATAATATATACAGTATAATAATACTGTACTGTACAGTACACTGATAAACATGTCTTTTATTTATTTTATTGTCACGAACATAGCTGAAGAGGTTAGACAGTCCGGACTGCTTTTTCCGATATACAGGAATTTAGTCCAGTAGCTCCTCGAGTCCGATAAAAGCGAATTCCAGTCTACTGAAGTCCGTTATATCAAGGTTTTACTGTACCATACAGCAAAATGCTCAAGTGAATAAATATTATAAGCAAGCCTAATAAAATGCTCAAGCAAAATAAAAATAAGTAAAATAAATATAAATATGCAAACCTTATATAATACCTACGTAAATAACATAAGCAATCCTAGTAAAATACTCAAGTTCTGAAATTACCATGATAAGCAAACCTAATACTCATTTTTTTTTTCTCTCATTCATCATCCAATCCTACGTTGCCCCATGAGAAGTGTATGAGCCCGGGGCTAGGCAAGCTGGTCCTGACATTTAAGATGAGAATGACCAGCCTCACTCATCCCTGAGTGGCATTACATGTGCATTAAACCCTGGCCACCCCTTGGATATAAACCTACACCGGCTCAATCCGATTGGAGCGCCGTAATTACTCACTAAACCACCAGGTGCCAAAATTTGGTTATATGGTTACCACCCAGCATAGTAAATAGTTTCCTGGTGTACAGGACACCATTTGGCTTGTCACTCAGTGTAGAGCCACCCAGACAGGAGGAAGAGGAAAGAATGTTATTCAAGTACTGTAAACAACATGATATGCAAACCTAATACAAAGGTTCAAGTAAATCAGAATAATCAGCAAACCTGTTAAATCCCTGGGAACAATACCAGAATGTGATCCAGTAGCCCTACAACAGAATCGATTTGAATATTTGAAACCATATTTAGAGGAAAAAAAGTATGGAAGCTGATGAGGCCAGGGAACTGACAAGGGACTGAGGTGACTGGATTAATTTTGTGCGTAGTGTATAACCAGGGTTTGGCACCCCCTTTTGACTTGAGTCATTAGACTGACTCTTGTCAGACATGAAGCCATGTGTGAAATAAATCTGTACCTATCAGGTGAAGCTAGGATTCTGGGGCTTGAATGGTTTGTTATGAATAGGAATGTGGCCCATTCACCTGAGCAAGCTTTGGTCAGTTCCTTCACTCTATCAAGTTTTTCTGGCACTCTAGACTTCATATCACCCTATCCTTGGGTAGGAAAGGTCTTGATGATGATGATGACCATGATGATACAGTACCAATTGCACTGATGCTAATTTTAAAAAACACATCATTGGCCAACAATTTTGACCACTAGTAAAACTTAAGATGAAAATATTATCACCCAGTCTCTTATTGCCCCATCAGGAGCATAGAGACCTGAGGTTAGGCAACTCAATCCTGACATATCAGGCGAGGGTGATTACACACAAACCCCTGAATGGCATTACAGCATTAAATTCCGATCACCCCTTGTATGTAAAATCCTGTGGGTTACATCTGCTTGGATCATCTTACCCCACATAATCACCAGGCATTCATTTGAGTATGTGAGTACCAACCACTGTAGTTAATGTTTCCTGAACTACAAGAAACCATTTAGCTTGTCATCTGATGTAGTCACCAAAAGAAGGCAAGACACTGAGTAAGTGGATGGTGGGCATCTCAACCTAACATCAATTCTACATAAACAAAACACTCTATCTACAGCTGCAAATGATCAAACTTAAACTAGTGTCTGAAGTAATTTCCAATACTGTACTTATTTCCTGTCTTACACTGTACTTAAAATAGCTACCCAACTTTTACTTCCTGCATTACACTACCATTACTCTGCTTAATTTATCTACTCTATGAAAGACAGCAACAAACAAAAATGTTAGCCTATTATACTGTACAAGACACAGGTTAAATGAGACAGGAAACACTGTTTCAAAATTTATTTAACAAAGAAGAAATCTATGACATGTATACTGTACTGGAAAATAAAGCAGTTTGTAGTAAGGTAAACTTCTACAGACCATGACTGAATAAACCCTGGATAAAGATAACAGCTGCATTGTACATTTTTCTAAATATCATGGAGCATTAACCCCCTGAATCTGGTGATTTTTTTTTTTTTTTTTTTTAATTCTAGCTACTTCCAGACATTTTTATTCAATGTGGAAGAGAACTGGATAACTGTAGGGGGTTAGGTATAGCTTCCATTAACCCCTCTAGAATACTCTCCTAATCTGATTAACTCCATTTGGTACAGCAGTAGCAAGAGTAAAATTAAACAAGATATAATCGGGCTGAAGGGGTTTGCTCATGTAAAATCAAATTCAGCCATGGTTTTCTCTCTGAACTAACTTGCAGGGAGAGGGAGAAGGGGGTGGAGAGGTGTATATACTAATCTACAGACTCCTGGTTATATCTGTATATAATCCAAGGAAAGTATTAAGGAAAAAAACACACTATACATATCAAGATCCTTACTGTACACAGTTTGTCACACCCACAAACACAGTATTACTGGAAACTGATAATTAAATAATAATAATAATAATAATCATAATAATAATAATAATAATAATGTATAATATGAACCCAATGAAAAAAATATTACCACATGCCTTCTCCCACTTTAGTAGCAGGTTATCAAATAATACTGATAATACCAATAATGGAAAAAAGAAAATAAAAAATCATAATAATAATAAATCATAACAAAACCATAACAATTATAATAATAATAATTATTACTAATACGCACTTCTAAAAAATGCCCACGTACCCTGCAAACTAACCCCTCTATCTATCGCCTATCCTTCCTACCACTGCCCCTCCTCTCCTTGCTCCTACTTCTTTCCCTCCTACGCTCCTTGCCTCTGTCTGCACCCCTATCCCTATTTTCAGCTTTCTTACCCCTATTCCTCTCCCTCCTCCTGTCTAAATCCCTCTCCCTAGTTCTCTCTGCCTCACCCTTCTCTTTTGGCTTTCCCCCCTCTCTGTCCCTATGCCTATCTCTTTTTCCTCCTTCCTTCTTCTTCCCCTTTTCATTATCACTTCCAGGTTCCCGCTTCAGTTTTTTCGTTGGTAATCTCCCCCTTTTGTCACGGGTTCGCTGTTTGTCAGAGGCTTTCTTCTTGGATTTTTCTTCTACCTCACTGTCACTGCTGCTGTTGTCTTCCTCACTCCTTCTTGGCTTCCCCCTCTTCCTCTTCTCCTTTTTCTTCTTCTTCTGTTTCTTATCTCGCTCAGACCCAGAAGAGGAAGAGGAGTGAGAAGAGGAGGAGGACTCCGAAGAGGTGGAAGAGTCAGAAGATGAGCCAGATGAGGATGAAGATGAAGAAGAAGACTCTGAGTCAGAAGTGTTACTACTGCTCTCATCGCTGCTACTCTCATCCTCACTACTTTCACTGCTTGAGTCATGCTTCCTTTTGCGTGAAACTTTATCTTGCTTTTTCTTTTCTGTCCCTGCCTTGCTCTTTGTTTTATCACTCTTATCTCCAGACTTCTTTCTGTCTTCCTTATGGTGTGGCTTGGCCTTGGATGACTTTGCATCCAAGTCCCCATTTGACTCTCGCTGTGGTTTTTTCTCCTGAGGCACAGCAGTAGGTTCCGACTGGCTGTCATCATTATGAGGTTCTGATGGTTTTGCTTTGCCTGCATCAGTATCTGAGCCCACCTCCTCATTTGTCTCCATCTTCTCATTTTCAACATCATCATCATTATCCCCCTCATCATCCCCATTATCACCCATTTCCTCTGGTTCTGAGGTCTGATTTGGAGAAGGCTGGGGTGAGCTGGAAGGAAGAGGTGGTGGAGAAGAGCTAGCAGGTGGAGGAAGAGGTGGAGGAGAGGTAGCAGTGGTAGACTGGGGAGGAGGCAGAGGAGGAAGAGAGTCTTCAGGTGGAGGTTGGACAGAGGGGGATTCAGTAAGTGGAACAGGAGATGTACATTCAGCAGATTCAGAGACTCCTGAATCTTTTCCCTTCTTCCCAGGAGGTTTATCAGGCTTCTCCTCTTTAACTATTTTCAGTATGGGATCTGTGGTATCTCTCGAATCCACTTCATCATCTTTTTCTATCTTTATATGTACAATGGTTGTTGCTAAGTCATCCTCATTATCTTCTAACTCTAGTGATTCCCTTTCTGGTTCGCTTACCTTTGATATCTCCTTATCAGTTTCTCTAACTTCCTTACTCTTCTCCTTTCCCTTTCCACTGTTAGATCTCTCCTTCCCATCTCTGCCTTTGCTCTGATCTCTCTCACTATCTTTCCCCCTGTCTCTCTCACTTTCTCTACCCTTTTCCCTCTCACTATCCCTCCCTTTCTCCCTCTCACCATCCCTCCCTTTCTCCTTCTCACCATCCCTCCCTCTCTCTCTTTCACTTTCTTTTCCTTTCTCTTTGGCCCTATCCTTACTCCTCTTATCACCACGGTCCCTTTCCCTACGCTTGTCCTCCCGATCCCTCTCCTTGCGCCTACCTTCATTCTCCTTCTCACTATCATTCCCTTCCCCTACTCCTCCCACATCCCCTGAACCCAGATCACCCCTGCTCCCACCCTGTCCAGCCACAATCTCAACCTTACGACCACCCATGCCCCGCCCATCCACCTGAACAACCATACGCCCCTTATCGCTTGTGTCTTCCTTACCTGAAAGAACTGGCTCATCATACACTAGCTCTCCCTCCTCTGCCTCGTAATCTAACAAATCTGCAAGAGAAATTACTATAGTCAGTTAAATCTCTCTCATATCACAGACAATCAAGTATAACTGACAGCACCACCACAACAGATGAATCATCATCATCATCCAGACCTCCTTTCCCAACCTACAGCAGGATGAGGGGTATAACATCCAGATGGCCTAAGTCTGCCCAATTCAATAGGCCACATTTCCATTCACTCATCATTCAAGCCCATGGAATCCTGGCTCCATTAGATAGGCCAGAAAAAATTTCACAATGTTCTGTAGCTTCACATATCTGAAAGTCAATCTGAACACTGTCACATTAAAAAGTGGTGCCAAATCTCTAGTTATGTGCTTCTCCACACAAAATTCATCCAGCCAACTCAGTCTCTTGTCAGTCCCTTAGCCTCACCAACTTCCATACCTCTCTTCCTTACACACACATCCACCACATCCCAGTCTTCTTGGCCTACCTCACCACCTCCCTCCTTCAAATTCATTCAGATATATCTCTTTCATCACTCTATTGTCATCCACTCTCTCCACATGACCAAACCATCTCAGTAAACTCTCTTCGACTCTGGTGTCCACAGACTTCCTCACTCTGTACCTTCCACGAATCACATTATTCCGTACCCTATCCACTCTCTGCACTCCACATACATTCCTCTGCAGTCACATCTCCACTGCTCCTACTCCTGACTTTTCATTTTTATGCCACACCATAGTCTCACATCCATTTAGCTATTAAAGTTGGCACTAACACTCCTTCGTGTAAGCCTCGTGCAGCTGCAACATTCAAGCCCCCGTTTTTTAATAAGACCATAGCACCAGCTGCTTTCCAGCTGCTTTCCTTCCTTGTGTCACTCTACTTTTCACTTCTTTTGCATTTTCCTCTCTTTTCTATCCATGTACCCAGGCATTTGAAGTTGGCACTAAAACTCCTTCATGTAAGCCTCGCATAGCTGTAACACTCAAGCCCCAGTTTTTTATCAAGACCATAGCACCAGCTGCTTTCCTTCCTGCGTCACTCTACTTTTCACTTCTTTTGCATTTTCCTCTCTCTTATGTCAATGTACCCCGGTATTTGAACTTTCACCAACTTCAGTCTCTCTCTCCATTCACTGTAACATCACACTGGGAGTCACCTTCTTTCTTAATAACCATCACTTTACTCTTTTCTACATCTACTCTCAAAGCAAAACACTCACAGACATCTACAAAACTCTGCACTAGTCTACCAATTTTTTGTCCAGTATTTGCAAGTAGCACTGCATCATCAGCTTACAACAAATTTGAGATATTCCATCCATTATCATTCATTACCAACACCATCCCTCTCTCCATTACTCCATAACAGATGAAAAATCAAACAAATACAGTATAACAAGGTAATCAAATTACATAATGCCTAAAGAAGCTTTATACTGGTAAAGGGACACCAATGGCTTCATTATACAAGCAGGCAATATTTAGATTACAAACATCTCGCCACAAAAACAGTGTACCTGACTCAGCTGTCTCGAGTAAAGTTTATACAGTATTTTGGCTTTAGAGGAGAAACTATCTGTGATGCTGCATAACTTTCTGTGATGCCAAAAGCACAAATACTGCCACGTTATTCTGTTTTAAAACTACAGTTTGTAATCAAATTACAGGTATATACTTCAAAATTAGCAAGTAAAGAAAAGAGTATTTTGCAAAGAGAATCATTTTTGTTACCACTACATCACGAAAATAACATCCATTAATCATGGAAAATTATTTTCTAAATGTATAAAATAGCAGACTTAAACATGTGAGATCCCCCAACAGGAGAATATGTTTATATGCATGGAACTTGTATGAAAATCCTACCAGGGTTAAAGAAGTCAGTTAAACAAATGGTAGAAATTGATGACCACAAACCTGGACAGTTATCAAGATGGTGGCTGTGAGGTCCCCCCTCCCCCTGCCTGGCCACCTGAGACCGCAACCCCCCGCGCTGGACCACATCCTCCTCCCCCTCCTCCCCCCCTGCCCGACCCTCCTCCTCTTCCTCCTCTGCCCGAGACCCCAGCATCTCATCGAGCTCTGCCTTCATGCGCTGGCGCTGAACATCAAGCTCACCTATGAAGCGGTATAAATGATGAATAATGTGGCAATGAATAATGCTATACAGAGATGGTTGGATATGTAGCCAAGCTATGAACCAGAAAGGGAAACTTACAAACATGAAAATTACTACAACTTACGTGAAATCTTTTCATGTGTAGCACGTACGAGATGGGTGGAGCGTGAGGTGTGGATGGCTGGAATCCAAAAGATAGGGGGAGATGCCTCTGTCCGGATGAACTTTGCCAACTTCAACTGATGGGCCTCCCACACCTCATGCTGGGAAAGACAAATTCAGTACATTCATTAACATCAGTTATCACGAAACAACTGCTTTTACAATCCACACAGTCAAACAGTCAAGTCATGAGAGTGCTACACCTGATACAATAAAAGGATAATCATGATCAAAGCTACTAATGTACAACCTAAGATGCTGCAGTCAGCCATGTACTTCAAATGAGCATGATACAATTCTATTCTTGGGAAATACACTTTAACTGTAAGCTCATCCCTTTCCTGCAATATAATTCTTCCATCTACTAACCAAAAGACCAAGTACTATGGGGGAGATGTATGACTGCAACATAAAGCAATCATCTTCCTTAAATTAAAATTCATTCCCACCAGTACAAATGGGTATCATGTAGAAACAGGAAGAGACATTACTGTAATGAAAGAGTTAAACCATCACACACACTCACACATATGCATACATACACTCCTGAACATGTGTGTGAACACATACAAACACATACACAAAAGGAAACCTAACTTAACTCCAATAGCAAAATTAGGTTCTACAAGATGCCCAGTCAATCAATTCTGGTCAGACACTGTATTAGTGATAGCACTACTACACACCATAATTATAGTCTGTTTAAAGATACTTACAGCAGCATTACCAACAGCACTGCTTACCTCCTTGATCCGAGCCATCTTGGCAGTTAGGCGTTTGATCTGAGCTTGCCGTTCCTTTCTCTGGTTGAACAATTCCAGCCTCTCCCGTCTCAACTCCTCCTTCTCCGCACGACCTTTCTCTTCTAGTTTTCTCTCTATGGCTGCCCTCTGTTCCTCCTGTTACATAATAATTCAGATTGATGAACGTATAAAGATCAAAATCAACTTATCATCTTTACCCCAACTCTGTTTCTCTCGCATCTGAATGCAAGTATTCAACCTGCCCTAAGGTGGGAAAGGAGGTCCAGATGATGATGATGAACATTATCACTTCATACATTTACTGTGCTGTGTTTGGTGCAGTTACAGTCTCCATTGTACCAGTATGTGCTGCTTCAGTGACAACAAAATCAATTTACACTTCACCATTTGGTCTTTCCCACATGTTTTCTTACTTTTGGAAGAAAGAATTCATCACATTAAGATTGATCCATCTACTAGTATTTTAACTGTCACTCTTGTTATCCAATCTAAAAATCCTACTGCACTCTCCTTTTTTTTCTGGCACAAATTTGATCTGATGTAATTTATTTACTCTATCTAATCCTATATTAACCCAAAGACGGTATGGGTCCAGGATCATGAAGAAGCATTTTGTACCCGGTACTTTTTCAGTACTTCCTTCAAATTTTCAAAACCTTCGCTTTCAGCATCAGAATTGGAGGACAGAGTATATACTTGGATTCTCTTCCTCTTGTATTTCTTATTCAGTTTAAGGATCAGGAAGGATCAGGTCTGCTACTACTTTAACAATACTAATGACATCAGTATTACCACCTGGATGTTTATCAACCAAAAATCCCACACCATGTTCCTTCTATTCTCATTTATCTCTGCAACAAAATATATGACTATCAAACTTTCTATGAAAGCCTATGTGGTCTTCTGACATCAGTCATACCTATGGTATCTCAAGTTTTAATTCTAAATTCTGCGACAAAAATTAACACAGTTTCACTAAAAAGGGTAAAAACACTGAATATTTCCAGATTAAGCTTACAAAAGTGGCCAGCTTATACTACCAAGAGATTTTTGGCACCCCTTGCTTTGGGGTAGGCCTAACCACCACCATGGCCAACTGCACTATTGCTGCTTAAGTTAGAATGAAAAAATTCATGTGGATATGCAAAAAGTCTCACAAGAGTGAGACTGATGAAAAAACAAGTGGAAAATAGTAAAAGATTCACCTGTCAAGACAGAAGGAAAATCATGAACAGTGGCTTATAAGGATGGGTGAGACATGTGTGAATAGAACAGTCTCAAGATAAATGTCAAGGCCATTCCCAGCTAAAGGCTTTGACCACAAAGCAATGCATCAAATGACAGTGATGAAGTTTATAAAATAAAAATTCTTCACATATTATATTTTACTGTAACAGAAGGCATAGATACCAACAAGGAAAACTTATTAATAATTACAAAACTGTACATGGCAGAAATGGACTGTCACAATGCAAAAACCTCTGACAGACTATCATTCATATTCAAACATGCACTAAAACAGCAATTCCTCACCTTGTCCTTCTGTTTAGCTTCATCATTCTGGAACTTCTTGAGGGTACCCATCATAAAAACAAGTATGCGGCGACTTCTGCAGAAAGGACCAATCCTGACTTAGTTAATCATGTAGTCACAGTGTTATATACAAACATTTCAATTGCATGAGTTCTATATTACACCCACTTGTACTAATCATGCAATAGTACTGCAGATCCTTGCACACATCAAATTTCATTGTCATTCTGCCCCTCACCCCCCTTACATCCCTACCCACAGGTGGACTGAAGTTCAGCCCAAATAAACTACAGTAATCTACCTACTGTCTAAACTGTGTGGGATGACTCTAAAAAAAATTACCTCTCTCAACTCAACACCATACCACACTGAATTCGCCCCCAGCACCTCTTTCTCAGTGGGAACGACTTGCTTAAGTGGCTGATTTCTGTAGCCCTTTGGTCATGTCCTGATGAGTCTTGGGTCACAACAATCTCACAAGTCTGCCCCCATCTCTCCTATATTTAAAGCAGTTTGGTACCAAAAACTATATTCAGTACCAAGTATGTTGTTATGGTCTGAGGATTAAATGAACTTTAAGCCAATGACCAGAAGAATCACAACACTTCTACTACAAGGATTCTCAAGTAAAACTGAAGACTTGTTTTCTCAATAAGACTTGCAATGAGGTGCACGAAGTGCATTGTAGTTTATGCACAGCAGTACAGTTAGGTCTGAGGTGACTGTACTTATGTATGTTGTACTGTATAATGTACTGGAAATGAAGCATTGAAGGCACTAGAGGCAACAATGATGTATAGGCTGCATATAGAAGTGCAAAAAAGAGATGATGCAAATCACTGACCTAGCCATGGAGTCTCTATCTTTGGTCAACTCCGCAGCTGCCTCAGTACGGGATTTGTTGTCGCCCACTGGCCGTGCCACCGACGAGGCCAGAGATGGCTGTATAAAAATAAATGGGTCAGCATTAACCCTGGCTTAGCTGCAGACCTCACATGAGGCACAATGATGATATGCATGGGAAAAGATGCATGCCTCATAAGAGGTACCATATACATTGGTTATAAAACTATGACTCAGTGGAGTTAAACTACCTCACAGAGAATCAGCCCTGCAGGGGGGCATGAAGTACACTACTATTTATCAACTATTTGGAGATCAGAAGCCTCATGTACTTATGCACAAATATCAGTATCTAATCACAGGTTGTGCTTACTGCCAACAGAAACTTCCTGAGTATATTTTACATTGCTTTGATTGCAAGTGCTGATATACTTCCATATTAATCAAAGCTTTTACTGATTATCATCATTATCATTTAAGTCCTCTGTAATAATAAATACCGGAAAATGACCCAAAGTATCTGTTTAGCCACGTGAATAATATTACAGTACACACATTTATTAACCTTTATGCATGGAGGCAGCAGGGTACTTGGCAACAATATCACTTACTATTAATCAGGGAGCCAAGATGAGGCAGGTAAATAAAACATCTACAAACAAAATGTCTAACACAACTCAAAAATATCACAAACCTTAGGGATCTTGTCCTCCACCTCAGCCACCTCCTGTACTCGCCGGCCACGGGACTCTCCATGGATCTCTGCTCTGAGATCTTGGTGGTGCTCTGTCCGTCCCTCTCCCCCTTTCCCTCTGTGGTCGCCCCCACGTCCTCGAAGCTCTCCCCCGCGCATGTCACCTGGACCCCCTCTAAGGTCATCTGGTCCTCCTCGCAGTTCCCCTCTCCCACCACGTATTTCCCCTCCTCTGACCCGACCACCTCGTGCATCATTGTGGTGCTGGTCTAACACTGCTGCACCCAGCCTGCAAAATAATTAGTGAACCAGGAAGTTATATCCATCTGCAGCAGAGCTACTTGACACCTCCAGAAAAAGACACATCAGCCTAGATGAAAATTCAATTCGAATGGAGGTAGCTGGGGGGGGGGATAAAATAAAAATGTTAGCAAACTGTGATGATTAAAGGAGAATAAAGTGTTTCAATTCTTTCAATTTAATAAGAGAAGCCATTCCAAAGCTGAATAATTGCTTGGCAAATTTTTGGGTATTCAGGGCATATCACACATACTGCACATAATCTCTGAACCTGAAAAATAATACAGGTTTCTGAAGTTCTTTACTATTAATATTTACTGAATGCACTCTGATATGCCTCGCACCAGGAAAAGTGTTGCAATACAGTACTGGCTATTTCTTGTTAAAAAGTACACTGGTAATTCTTGCAATTCCACTGCCAGTACTGATTTCTTATTTACTACTACATATAAAAAGGGCAACATACAATGAAGATACAGTGTGATTTGAAAATATGTAAATTAGGTACTATTTTTTTCAATTCCAACTTGGCCTAAAACTGCCACCTCTCCATCCTGAATACTGAGCTATGACAACAGATTATGATGCTAGCCATAAGCAAGTGCTGTGGAAACGATGTAGAACCATAGTACTGTGTTTTGCTGTCACTGAGTTATATGATATTAATAAGCTGCGAACAGATGAAACTTTGGGCCAAGTTAGAATAAAAAGGATATAGTGATGATAGGGTACTGTACCTGGCAAAGACCCCGCCAGGTGGTCTTCGCTTGGCTGGGGGTTCATCCTCACGGCCACTGGAGGTCAGCCGCACCCGCCGCTGGTCTGGACGCTGACTGCTGTAAGGGAACAACATTGAAATGACATGGGTATGGAGTTAATGATGATGTACTGCCTACCTTACCCAGCCCTAGAAGACCCAAATTAATACATCCAGCCCGAACAGACCTCAATTAACACATCTAATCCTGAAAAACCAAATTAAAATTCAGCTCTACAAGGCTCAAACTGACATACCCAGACCAACACCCAAATTAATACATCCAGCCCTTTGACCCTAATGAAAACATCCAATCTTAAAAGACCACAGTTAATGTACTGAACTGTATATGAACCTCACAAGTCACAACACTGACAAGGCTGATTTTTGGTACTGTACATACCCGGTACCTTTATTAAGTAATGACCTGAACAAATCTGCATGCACAGCTACAGGCACTCTTTCCAAAACAATACCACCATCATTCATATTGTTTATAAAGGTTCTAACGTGCTTACATGAGTCGGCCTTGGTCACCTAATAGCGGCTCTCCATGTTGCTCGATCTCTAACAGCATCCCTATTCAGTCCCCAATCCCCGAGGTCACACTTTATGACCTCATCCCAGGTCTTTTCCGGTCTGCCTCTTGAAACCCCACCCCCAACATTAACACTTCTCACTTTCCTTACTCAACTGTTATCCTCCATTCTCTCCAGTCAAAGCCATCTCTACCTACCCCTCCTCATCACAAACCAATAAACTCCTCCATAAGCATTTTTCTGTGTTGGAGGGCCAATTGTACAGCAAAGTGGTTTTGCAGCACTGACCCAAGAACCTGCTACATACCAGTACTAAGTTACCTAGTACAGTAATTCTAACAAATAATAAAAATTGATCTAAGTCTAGGAGTTTGCATTAACAAATACAGAAATTGTTTTGGAAGGAGGTAAAGAAAGTAAGGCAGTGTGAAAGGGGAAATAGTAGGGGAGTGAAAGATAGGAATAACAGATTGTTGGTGGAGAAGAGAGAGAAATTAAGGAGATGGAAGGAGCACTTTGAGGATTTGTTGAATGTAGAGAGTGAGAGCAGTGTGAGTATAAGTGGTTGGGGAATGGCTGGGAGAAGAAGAGATGAGAGGAGGGAGGAAGAGATCAGTAGAGTGGAAGTAGTGGAAGCGATGAAGAAGATTAAGCTGGGAAAGGCCCCAGGAATTGATGGAGTGTGTGGTGAAATGCTTAGGTATGGGGGTGAGATTGTTGTGGAGTGGATATGGAAGTTGTGTAGATTGGCTTGGGAAGAGGGAAGGGTTCCAGAGGACTGGAAATCAGGTATAATTGTTCCTCTGTACAAAGGAAAAGGGGAAAAAGAAGTATGTGGTAACCATAGGGGTATTTGCCTTCTTAGCGTGACTGGTAAAATATATGGTACAATACTCATTGACAGGGTTAGGCATATGACAGAGGAGCTAGTTGGAGAAGAACAAGGGGGATTTAGGAAGGGAAAAGGGTGTGTAGATCAGATATTTGTTCTGAGATGTTTAGTGGAGAAGTATCTAGAGAAGGGAAGGAAAGTGTATGCTGCCTTCATGGACTTGGAAAAAGCTTATGACAGAATAGATAGGCAAGGTATGTGGAAGGTATTAAGAATATATAGAGTGGAGGGGAAGTTGTTGAGTGCTGTGAAGAGTATGTACGAGGGAACTAGGGCTACGGTGCGAGTGGATGGTGAGCTGAGTGAGTTCTTTGATCTCAATGTGGGACTGAAACAGGGGTGTGTGATGTCTCCATGGCTGTTTAATATATATATGGATGGGGTTGTAAAGGAGGTGCAAGGTAGGGCAGTGGATGTGGGGCTGGCCCTAATGAATGAGGGTGAGCTTTGGAAGCTTCCGGTGTTGCTGTTTGCTGATGATACAGTATTGTTGAGTGAAGATGAATGGGAGTTGCAAGGTTTGGTGAATGAATTTGGGACAGTGTGTAGGAGGAGGAAGCTGAAAGTTAATGTAAACAAAAGTAAAGTTACGGTGTTTGAGAGGAATGAAGTCACAGAATGCGAAGTGAGGTTGAATGGTGAGGATATGGAGAATGTGAGTGCATTCAAGTACTTGGGTAGTGTGATGAGTAAGGATGGAACTTTGGAGGATGAAGTACGTGAGAGGGTACAGCAAGGAAGGAAGGTTGTTGGTACACTGAAAGCAGTGATGAGAAATAGGGAGGTGAGTATGGAAGTTAAGAAGTCACTGCATGATGGTATTGTGATCCCTACCCTGACGTATGGAAGCGAGGCGTGGACCTTGCAAGAGGGGAACAAGTCAAGAGTGAGAGCAGTAGAAATGAGTTACTTGAGAGGAGCATGTGGAGTGATGTGGAGGGACAGGTTGACGAATGAAGAAGTGAAGGAACATTGTGGGGTAGATGTGGATGTGGTTGAGAAAATTAGGAGAAATACAATGAGGTGGTTTGGACATGTGGAGAGAATGGAGAATGAAAGACTGACTAAGAGGGTGTATGTAGGTGAGGTGGAGGGAGGGAGAGGGAGAGGTAGACCGAGGATGAGGTGGAGGGATGGAGTTGAGAGGTATATGAGGGAGGGGGGGGGTGAGTTGGGGGGAGGGTAGTCAAATGGTGGGTGACAGAGTGACTTGGAGGCGTTTTGTCTGCGGCCACCCTTTGCGGGATTAGGGCGTCGGGCTATAGATAGATAGATTAAGTTTCATAACTGTTGAATTCACTTACAACACCCAAATTCTGCAGAGAAAACTAATATAATACTAAGGGCACCAATGTTAGGCCTGTTTATAGCTATTGGTAGTGGCCTCCCATACAGTTACAGGTTGATTCAGCCCCAAAACCCGTTCGTCCCCAAGTTGTTCCAGTTAGGTTTAGGTGTGAACATGTTAGGTAAGCTTAGATTAGGTCAGTAGCAACTAAATGAATGGTGATGGACTGCCCTAGCGACTAAATCAACCTGACTATCCTCATGAAAGGGTTCCCATTATCCTGCATTCTTCATATACAACTGAAAGGGTTGTACAATACAGTAACTTCATAATTATCATACGCATATCCACAACATTTTAAAGGTAGATATGACAAACCCATATCAGATACAGAATCGGAGGCAGGCAATAGGATCTATGTAGATTATTCGTAAATCCTGTGGCTTATATTGGTAGGTCGATTTTAGCTCCAAGATTTTCACCTAAAACTTGTATACCAGTATATTTTTTGTCTAATTTTATTGACAATGATACTGCATTTAAAACTTAATTAAGATGCCATTAAGTAATAATAGCTGTGTTCTACCATACTTTTCTTCTGGTCCTAAAAATCATAGGTTGTATTTAGATGAATTATTATATACTGTCACACACACACACACACACACACACACACACACACACACACACACACACACACACACACAAAGTACCATATAGTACAGGCATACCCCAGTTTAATTATGCAATTGGTTTCGTAAAAACCTATCACTAGCGGGGTATAATATCTCGGGGTAGATTTTACATGTAAAGTATAGAGATGCGTTCTTGAGCCTTGGGTTTCCTCCTAAACCCATCCGAGTCCAAAAACATGTTTCTAGCTAACCTAAACCGCCAAATAGCTTTAAAGCAAGCTAAACTAAGCATAAAAGCAGTTTTTAATACATCTAAACCCAAAAATAAAATCTGAAAATCATCAAAAATGTCTGGAAAAATCAAACCTAATAAACTGTAGCATACCCCAGAATGACACTGTTCACTCCACCTATGACTAAAACAAAAAAAGATTAATCTAAGTCTAAAAATAGTTTTCAAATCAACCTAAACACAAAATTTAAGTCTAAAATATCAAAACCAGTAGAAAAAAAAAAAAAAAATGTTATACCTGGTTTTGGCCATTGTTCAGCAGGGTAGGGTGATATTTCTACCCTATCGCTATACTGGGTTATCAAATCTCAGGGTCTGCCTGTAATCATAGCTGGCAAAAGTATATGATAGTACAGAGTTGGTGCCACAATTGCCTGCTTGATGAATGTCAGAAAGCCACTCTAACACAAGTCTCTGTGGTCATTTGATGGTGCAAGCCACTTTTGTTTCAAAATTTTTGCTACGATCCACTTTCACATGACAATAATCTCATTTCACAGTCCTCTAGCCTAATACTGTATTTCATATATGTATGGTTTCAATTTCCATCTTGTTCTCTATATTTTTCTAAATGTTTAAACTCTGGGTAACAATTTCATGGAGATATAATTTATCTGTTGTTTCTGTGTGTTTTGCTTTCCCGAAATATGTTTTGTTTCTTAGCATAATGGTGGGCATTAACTACATTTACCCAAATCTACCAGAATTCATTTACCAGTACTTTTCCATTTCAGTGGATAGACTGCTCGAGTGAAATATTTACTGCTGCAAATTACCATAAGGTAAGTTAGGTAAAGTAGGGCTAGGTTAGGATCGATTATTGGATTATAAATGGTTACATCATGTTACTGTTTTCTTGGGTTAGGTTAACATTCAAGTTAGACGAAATTAGTGTCACAAGGTTTTGAGAAGGTTAAGTAAGACTATGTTGGAGTTTTATACGATTAGCTTAGTGACAATAAATTTTGGTCGGTATGAAATGCTTTTAGTAAGTCTCCACCTTTATGACTGAGAAACAAATGTTTGCTGGGGGGGGGGGAAACTGCTAGAAGGGTATTTCTGCAGGTTAAACTATTCTGCAACTTACTCCTACTGTTACAGTTTCTATATCTTTCCTCATCTTCTGAGTCCTTTCAAATTCTGGCAAGATTAGGACTGCTGGGCTATTAGGGTAGCATATTTGTGAAATATTTTTCTTTACATTACCCTATTTTTTATTTTACCATTTTCTTCTTTTTTTTTAAGGATTTCCAAAGAAAATGCTGGACACACTGCAAGAGAGCTCCCATTAACAAATGATGAAAATTTAATGACTGGGATGCCTTTCATAACTGTATATGGTACTGTAATTCTTTTATGCCAACAGGATTCTGCAGAAATGGCATTTGTCACTAAAGGCTTCATACTTCACTGATGACCCCCATATTCCGCAGAAATAACATTTACATTACTAAAGCACACCAAGTAAAGTTGACATCAGGGCCGGATTCCTGCAGAGGGCAACTGGTCGATATGGACCCAAAACTCACTCGTCCCGACATAATTCCACTTAGGTTAGGTTAGGTCAGCAGAGACAAAGAATTAGTGACAAATTGCAGCCACATCAACACAGAAGTCCGATATGGTGGGTGGCTGCTTGTCACAGCTTATGGAAAACTGATGAAGTTGTAAAGCTGGTATCTTCAAAATTATTTATTTCTGCAACTTTTTACAGCTATCGCAATAATTATTATATTTTACTGAAGAAAAAAATACAATAGTAAATTCTATGCATGTGCTGTCCTTCAGTTTTATCAAAACATCATACCAAAAACTGGCAAATCTGACGAAGCAATGTCACAGAACACACTACAAAAACCAATGGGCCATGATGAACCAAATACAGTGGTGTCCCTACAGCAGCCTATATGGTCTGTCTCACCTGACATATATCATATCAAGTTAATAAACAACAAATGCTGAATGGCAAATTGGAATCCAAATTTACGAAACTGCTCTAAATGGCTCCACGCGTGGGCGAACCAACTTCAAAGTGTAGAAACTATTTGGGGAAATAAGTTTGAACGAAATGGCCGTAAACCCGTAAACTTTGGCCTTATCTTCTTCCCCCACCACTCAAATTTCCTGCATTATGTCATGACCTGGATCATTTCCACATTCATCTATGTACACCACCAAAGCAACTGTCCAATGCGTACGGAATTACAAGTTACAGAAGCGATTGATTTTCCTTACAGTCAATAACAATGAGGTTGACCCACCCATGCACTTCCAATACTTCCCGCTGTCATGAATCAACATATATTTACCTAGGATCATTGAAGTCCCTTCCAGTCAGCCTGCGCAGACTCTCATCAACACCTTTTAAATCTTCTTTAGCCCTCTCTATCTCGGATTCAATAGTAGTAACAAGCGAGGGGACCGTCACACCCGCCATCTTCACCACAGACTGCATCATACTGCTCTCGGTCGGACCTACATACGAGTTGCATCATTATAGAAATTTTTTCGCTACTTTCGTATTTTAGTATTTAAGAGCAAATAAAGTAATGTAATATAATGCATACTGATATAAAATTATATTTCATGTAAACTAAAAAATGAATCACTAGGTTAATATATAATGTTTCACAACAATATAAGTCGGATGTAACACTCAAAGCTATGAAGATATTGGATCGTAAAATTATTTGGAGAATAAACAAGCAAGGTCAAAGTGGATGATACAATTTATGAATTTCGGAATGTGAAAGATGCCCACAGACGCTCTACCACGGAAGAACAGTAGAATTACGTGAAAAGGGAGACGCTGTAGCGAAGGTTAGCTCTCCGTCCACCAACTACTAAAGCCGACAACACTTACCCAAATACACTGATTTTATAAGTATATTCTACATATTAAAAACATAACATGAATAGCCAGAAATGTAGTGTGAAACCCTTTGCAATTCGGAATTACATTTTCTTGAGAATTTGTGACACTTGTTAATCCAAATATATAACTACCGTCATGGTTCAGTGGGGTTCACAGCCAAGGTCTGTAGAATCATAGTCCATAGATATATTAATAAAGTCTAGGACTTTATACCTCTATGGTAGAATGGAAAGTAGTAAAAATGTCCGCCTAAAAAGTGCAGTGAGTTAATGGACCATATAGATCGATGCTACTGTTTATTTTAATACAAAACTGTATACATGTAAGCCTACAAGTAAACAAACCAAATATGCCTAGATTACAAAATATGTAGATCAAAATGTGTACTACTGGCAAAAGTAACAAGCTTTACTTGTATCATATCATTTTTGTCAGTGCAGGGTATATCTGTAGGCTATTCGTAGGTCCTGATTACCTAGATTTATGTATGTAAAACATTAAAGTCCGAAATAGGGCTACAATATATTTTGCAACAGAGATGTGCATGTGCATAAAGATTTAATATAGTAATTTAATCACATGATATTGTTAAAAATTTTCAGGTTTATAGATATTTAAAAGCTGTTACACGTATATATTTACATGACTGCCTTTTTAAGCTTTTCACATACATCAATTTCTACGCTGTTCTATAATTAATTAACATATTTAATTCAAGTACAGTAGAAAAAAATCAAAATATAACAATATAAACAAACACTATTGACTTTTTAAGATTTCACACGACAATTATAATCGTTGCAGTTCTCTTTAAAATTGCACTGTGGTGTTAGGAGTTATGTTGCCATGTGTTGTTGTGTGTACTGTACTTGAACAAGGCTCGAGTAGATTACCCTAGCTCCCTAACGCGGGGTCCCCTTAGGCTCGGTCCTGACTACGGTGTACCAAGAAGTCAAAGTGCGCGACGGAGCGTCAGAAGTTCATACTGACCCAATCATAGTTAACGAAAGAACAGGTCTGGACTACACCACTGTCCGTTCCGACATGGATATTAGACATGGCCCTTGCAAGTCTAGCGGCTCGCCAGGAGTTCACCAACATCGGCCTGACACTTCACCTTCATTGGTGACCCTGGTTCGTATCCTATCTGTATGCCTTCCGTACCCTGTTTTTCACCCTCACCAATGTCCTTAACGTTGCAGATCTCACCTGCTTCCTCCCATTCTGCCTTTACGCTGACGCATCCAAACGTGGCATCGGTGCCGTCATATTGCAATGGACACAAAACAGAAAAGATATCATAATAGGCTGGAACAGCCACAACCTTACCAAGATGGAACGTCACCACAAGAACAATATGTCGCATACATGTGGGCTTTCAACACTTCCATCAGCACCATGTAGGTGCCCCTTCCAAGTACTAAATGAAGTTATCTACTACCTATCTACTACCAATCCTCGCAATCCCGTGAAGGGTGGTCGCAAACAATTCGCCCCAACGTCGCTCAGTCTTCTGGGATACGGCCACCCTGAACTTAGCGCATCACAATGATTTTGTGTTAGACTACAAGAAAATGGAGCTCCCGGCCCAGCTCGATGATGAGCTGCTGGTGAGAGAACCCGGAAAAATTTAATATCTACGAGTCTACTTTCCATTGTACCGGCAACCCTCAGTCGAATACTGATACTATCACATTTTTAATAGGCAGACAAATTGGCGTACTTACGAACAGATATACTGTATATTTAAGATAAACATACATTTAAGGTAAGCAAATGCATATGTACACAGAGATAATGTGATGATTACATTATATTGTATCGCTGCACACACACACACACACACACACACACACACACACACACACACACAAGTGCTCTCTCTCTCTCTCTCTCTCTCTCTCTAAGCAAGGCGGGTTCCTAACTTCCCACTTGCAGTTCAGTCTTCGTGAGGCAGTCAAGGTGGGAAGTTGTGCAGCTGTGGTGGTAGGAGTCAGTACTGGTGGATACTGGTGGTGGCAGTTGTGGTAGCAGTACTGGTGGATAAAGCTGGTTGTAGCTGTGGTTGTGTAGGAGTCAGTACTGGCGGATAGAGGCGGTTGTTGTTGTGATAGCTGTGGTGGTGCGAGTTGGTAAAAGTGCTACAGTTGAGGCGGCAACAGATTCGGGGCACTACTTTTTTTTTTTTTAAATCTCACTTGTCAAGATGTCTGGTGTGGTAAGGATGTTGGTCCTGCTAGTAGCGATGATAACGATGGCGTCGGGAAATAGATTCGACGTGGTGGAAGTAGACGCCCCGTACTTCCCTACGGACGACATCGTGACCCGCATGATGACGGAGATGAAGGAACTGTTGCAGGAAGATGTGATGCAGAAACTGGAAGAGGTGCAGCAGAAGATAGTGGCAATGGAGCAGAAGGTAGACGCAGGCCAACAGAACACTGACGCACTGCAAAAGAATATAGAACTCGTGAAGGAGAAGGTGGGGTTAGTGGAAGAGCAGGTGTCAGCAGTGGTTGAGAAGGTAGGGTTAGTGGAAGAGCAGGTGTCAGCGATGGTTGAGAAGGTGGGGTTAGTGGAACAGCAGGTGTCAGCGGTGGTTGAGAAGGTAGGGTTAGTGGAAGAGCAGGTGTCAGCGGTGGTTGAGAAGGTGGGGTTAGTGGAGGCAGCAGTGGAGCAGAATGGGGTGTCGGTGAGGCAAAAAGTAGCGGCAGCTAGTGAGGCGGTAGAACAGAAGGTGGCGGCCAGTGAGACGGCGTTGGCCAGGCAGCTGGCCACGCTAGCCACACACCAACAGCTGGTGGAGACGAAGGCCAAAATTTCCACCATGATCTCTTCAACCAATGGGCAAATAACGGAGGCCATGGCCGACCTTGTGACGGTGGCCAGGCTGGAGGAGGTTGTGGCTGGCCAGATAGCCGAGGTGGTGCAGGAATGTAGTAGCTGCAGCCTGGCGGACACCATGGCCCAGGTGCTGGCCAAGGTCACTGACAACCAGCAAATAGTCAATTACCTTGAGGACCTTTTCAGCAACACCTCCAGCACCAACACCCAGGTTGGTTAGTTAGCTAGTTAGTTCCTTCCCTCGTATTTCACACCTTTCCTCTCACCCAGGACAACGTGTACACCATCACAAGAGAAAAACCTCACCACAGACATCAACATCGATGTTAATTCCTACCTCTTACATTCTTTCACCATTCTTTCCTCCCTCCCACACCCGTCTCCTTCAATACCCCACCGCACCCCCTGCCATCCTTACACACACCGACACCCAGCACAATCTGGACACACATCATCACCACCAACAACAACACGCAGGTTAGTATCACTTCCCTCCCACACATCCGTCCCTCCCTCTAACGTCTTTTTCTTCCGTCCCACACTTCCTTCTCTTCCTCCCACACATATACTTCCTCCTCTCACATGATTTCACTCCTCCCACACACCCTTCCCTCCCTCCCACATTTCATTCTCCTTTTCACACATCATTCTCTCCTTCCCACACCCTTTCCCTCCCTCCCACACTTCTTTCTCTCCCTCCTACCCATCCTTCCCTCTGTCCCACACATCCTTCCATCCGTCCTCACTTCCTTCTCTCCCTCCCACACTATTTCCTTCCCTTCCTCTCACACATCTTCCCTTCCGTCCCACACCAGAAGTGTGAACACCCTTGCCCACACCAGCACTCAGATTACTCCGTCTCCCTCAATGCAGAACTAAAATATTAATAATAATAATAATAATAATAATAATAATAATAATAATAAAGGAAAACGAAAAAAATATATATATGGACTTTTTTTTTTCCAGGTTTCAGTACGGTAATAGCCTGTGAATGATCGTCCCTTGTCCTTACCTACAGAAATCTCACGTTCATTTTTGTGCACAGTGTTCCTTGTTTTTCCCTACTATAGTGCTTTTACGCTAACCTGGCCCAGATTTTCTTCCATATGCATATTATTCATCGTAGTCCAGTGGCAGAAAAAAAGGTAAAGCTGCGGCTCTACATCCCTTCCATAGTATCTCTTCGTGAGTACTGGAGTTCTTTAACTTGGCCTAGATCTCCGTCCTTTTGCAGCCTATTCCCCGTAGCTCATTGGCAAAATAAGGCAATAGTACGGTTCTACAGTCTTTCCATAGCGTTCTTCGTAACTAGCACCGTATCTCAGTTAGTCTGCTGTTAGAACTCGACATTTACGATGGATGGATGGCAATATTAGGACAAGTTAATGTGAACAGAGTATACCATCATACTCTGGAGTCAGTCTATTGCTGTAACCCAGATTTCAGGATGGAAAGAAGGCAATTTTAGGTTAAGTTAGAGAGAGAGAGTTTTGGGCAGCGCTGGCATTTATAGACCCCATTACATCTCTCTCTCTCTCTCTCTCTCTCTCTCTCTCTCTCTCTCTCTCTCTCTACCAACCTTCCAATCTATCCCTCAATAATCAATCAATCAATCAATCTATCCATCCATGTATAATCAATCTATCTACCTCTCTATCTATTATCTCCATCTCCCTCCCACGTCCAGGTGTGTGAAAGCCTGAGCCAGGAGATCGAGCGACTGGCCACGGAGAGAGGAACGGAGAACGCAATGCTTGGAGCCAGTGTGAGTGAGGTGCAGGCGGCTGTGTTGGAGATGAATATGGCACTGGGGGAGATTCTTAACTACACACGACCACCACCACCACCACCACCAACCACCACACCAGCGTACACAGTCATGGGTAAGTACATACATACATGCATACATACATTTATATATAACATACATACATAAACACATACATACATACATATACATACATACACACACATGCATACATACATAAATACAAACATACAAACGTACAACGTGACTAGCGGCAATTTCTGGTGTTAACTTCTTGCTACAACTCACACTCCAGATGGGGAGAGAGCAATTTTAGGCCGTGAGAGTAAAAGGAGTATAACTACAAGACTAACTTAAATCCAATCACATCTCCCACTCCACCTATCACTTCCAGACACAGAGGACCAGCGGGAGATGACCCCTTGCGAGAACAGTACTCTCATCAATTTTGGGCCAAGTTAGAGTAAAAGAAGTATCAATTGTAGGCCAAGTTAGAGTAAAATGAGTATCAATTTTAGGCCGAGTGAGAGTAAAAGAAGTCTAATTACATGACTAACTTAAATCAAATAACATCTCCCACACCACCTCACTTCCAGACACAGAGGACCAAAGAGAGATGACCCCCTGCGAGGACAGTACCTTCGTCGGCAGGCGTCCGGAGTTCGACGTCTGTGCAGCAGCTGTACGGTTCCGCAAATGCCGGATTCACACCCTGGCCTACCATTGCTGTCAATCCTGCACCCGTAGCGGACAGATACCCGAGCGAGGACCCTGGCGCCACGTGAACTACCCCCGCGTCGTGAAGTTCATTGATGCTATACAGCTGATGAGGAGGCTGTAGGGAGAGAGACAATAAGATAAGGAAGCTGTAGAGAGATGATACGATGAGGAGGCTGCAGGGAGAGGGATAATAAGATAAGGAAGCTGTAGAGAGATGATTCGATGAGGAGGCTGTAGATATAATAAGAGGAGGAGGCTGTCATGATAATTAGATGACGAGATTGTCGGGAGACATGGTATGATAAGGAAGCTGTAGGGAGATGAAAGGTTTTTGATACGTCATTTCCCCCCCCCCTTTTTTTTATGTAAAGAAGAAGAAAACAAAGGCCAGAAACTTGCAAGCTTGTTCCCTTCAAAAGTAAATAAATAAATAAATAATACGAAGCCAAATTCAAGTATTCTTATGGAGATAGCAAAGATGCAGGCAAAGCATGATATTCTGGCCGACTTGGAAAAACTTCTAGCACTCCTTCCGTTTGTCTCTAAATAAGTACGGTATTCTTATTATGGAAGTCGCAAGACGTGGATAGACCAAGGTTCTGAGATTTTCTGAAACTCAAGATAAGGGCAAGGTGTGTTTCCCTTCTCCAACGCGTTGCTGACTGCGTTCTGAAAAGTGACATGCAGGCTACTATACCCAGTTTGCTTTCATCTGACAAAAATCTATAACCCCTTGCAGCCATGTGTAGTCAGACTGAGGATAAATTTGACTAGTAACCATGGCGACTTATCAAATTTCATGCAACCACAACTCCATAGTAAATTTGCAGGAGTGGCGTAGTTCTGTCAGATGTAAACAAACCAGCTCTAACATCTCATATCCATAACTGTGCCATAAACTGATTGTCAAAAATAAGCTTCTTTTGATCCTATTCGATTTATTAAATTACCACAAAATTTCACTTTATGTGTTTTATTCCTAATCTCTTCAGACCTAAGCATCATTCATCCCTTCGCCACTGTGTTGGGTGCCCTGGGATGGTAGTAGTAGTAGTAGTAGTAGTAGCAGAAGTAGTAATAGTAGTAGTAGTAGCAGAAGTAGTAGTAGTAGTAGTAGTAGTAGTAGTAGTAGTAGTAGTAGTAGTAGCAGTAGTAGTGGTGACAGCAGTAGAACTTCCAATCCCAGGCTCATCATCCTCCTTTCCGGAAATAAGTGAAAGGACGTTTGTATAACCAGGCAGTTGGGCCGCTCAGTCATATCAGTGCCACCACATGAAGGCGTCCCACTCTTGACCCTAAAGGAGTGAAAATGCTATATCAACAAGGGCGCGTACACACACACACACACACACACACACACACACACACACACACACACACACACACACACACACACACACACACCACGTAGTCCACATCACCACAACACTGCCTTTGTCCGAAACTAGATACATAAACGTCTCAGACAGAACACACACACACACACACACACACACACAATTCATCTAGAACAGAACATGACACCATCCCCTAGCCTTCCCTGAGAGAGAGAGAGAGAGAGAGAGAGAGAGAGTGTGTGTGTGTGTGTGTGTGTGTGTGTGTGTGTGTGTGTGTGTGTGTGTGTGTGTGTGTGTGTGTGTGTGTGTGTGTGTGTGTGTGTGTACGAGCTCTTAACATACACAGTAATCTAATCCTTCAGCTTCACGAGAATAATATGAAGAGGAGGAAAAGTTTTGCTGGCTGTTTGTCTTGTCTGGCTTTCTATCTATCCGTCTACCTATCTATCTATGTTGGTATGGATATGTGTCTGTCCGTCGTTCTATTTATCTACCTTTTATCTGTCAACAAGGCTGTCTGTCTCTTAGTTCAGAATTCTATTTATTGCACCGAAAGAATGCTTCACTATTCTCATATCATCAATTGTATCATTATTCTTTTTGCTATCCATCCTTCACTAACCTCTCCAACCCCACAGGACCCTCCTAAGCTGAACATAACCGCCTACAGATAGAAAGAATAAAAAAACGTTATAAATGCACACACACACGCGCACACACACACACACACACACAGACCTTCCTCATTAGCATTTCCTCTCTCTCTCTCTCTCTCTCTCTCTCACACACACACACACACACACACACACACACACACACACGAAGAAACTAGATAGATCTCAGCATGGCCAGAGTTCCTAGATCAGTCTTGTTAAGGCAGCCGGAGTGTGAGGTAGTGGTCGTTGCGGTGGTTGGCAACAGTGGTAGCAGTTGGTGGTGACTAGGAATTGTGGTAGCAGGAGGAAGTAGTGGTAGTTTTGGTCGTGAATGTGTGGTTGGAGTTGGCTGTAATACTGCTGGTGGTAACTGTGGCAGTTGTGGCAGACAGCTGTGGTGGCAGTAGTGGTGAATATTGTTGAAAGCAATTGTGGTGGTTGTGGTCAGTGGTGGTGGCTGTGGTTGGTACTTGTTGTAGAATTGAGGTGTGGTAGGTATGGGACGACTGTGGTGAGGGGAGTTATCGCAGTGAATACTGGTGGCAGTAGTTGTGGTAGTGGTGGATGGTTGCAATACATTAATATTCTGTAATCTCTTAACTGCGAGAATGAATAGCATGATTCGAATGTTTGTCGTGCTGGTGACGATGATGATGATGATAATTATGACGGTGTCGGAGGACCCACTAGATGTGATGGAAGTAGAAACACCTATCTTCACGACGGACGTCATCACAAATGAGGTGGTAAGGAAGATGAAAATATTACTGAGTGAAGAAAGGAAATATATGCAACAGAATACAGAGGAAGTGAAGCAGAAACTACAAGAGCTGCAGCAGAAGATAGATGGAGTGGAAGAGAAGGTGGAGGAGGTGGAACAGAGGGTGGCAACCAGTGAGGCGGCGTTGGTCAGGCAAATGGCTCCGTTGGCCACACACCAGCAGATAGTGGAGATGAAGGCCAAAGTTTCACCATGGCCTCCGCCGCCAGTCGCCAGGTGAGGGAGGCCATGGCCGACCTTGTGACTGTGACCAGCCTGGAGGAGGTTGTGGCTGACCAGATGGCCAAGGCGGTGCAGAATTGTAGCAGCTGTGCCCTGGCGGACACCATGGCCCAGGTACTGGCCAAGGTCACTGACAACCAGCACAGTGTTAATGCCCTCACCAGCCTTATTAACACCACTGCAAGCACCAACACTCAGGTTAGTTCCAGTTCCTTCCTCCAACATCAACTTATTTTCTTCCCTCCTACACGTCCTTTCCGCCCTCCCACACATCTTTTCCTCTCTCCCACACACTCCCTCCCACACATCCTTTCCTCCCTCCCGCACATCCTTTCCTCTCACACATATTTTCCTCACTCCCACACGATCCTTCGTCTCTCCCACACATATCTTTTCCTCTCTACCACACATACTTTCCTCTCCCTTACATCCATCCTTACATCCCATACATCTTTCACCCTTACTCACACCCTTTCACTTTCCTTCCTTAAGTCTGACTTTACCTTGCTGTGGCTAGACCGAATCTGAATTACGCAGTACACCTTTGGTCATCTTGCTATACTATTAATATAAACTCACTTGAAATTGTCCTGAGAAGAATAATTGTTAAATAATATTGAAAATCAACCTAGCCAGGAGAGGCTACAACAGGTTAATTTGCACTCAGTGGAAAGGGAACGAGTAAGGGCAGACCTGACAGAGATGTTTAAAAAAATGATGGGAATTAACAAGGATAAATTTAGCTATCACATATACTGTATATGGCACTGAGTAGCCAGGTCGAAATGCACACAATTGAATTTAAAACATATAAATCTTATATTACAAAAAAGTCACAAATAAACACTGATTAGGTAAATGAAAAGCTGAATTCCTCGCATAACGTAACTGTATAGTAGCTGCCAGCTCTGTTTACCCAAGAACTGTGAACTACGAGGGGTGATTAGAAAGAAATGACAGTGAGTCCATAAACTTTTATTAGCATGAAGAACTATCAAACTATGACTCACATTCCTTCAAAGTACTCCCCTCCAACCTCTATGCAGCGTTCCATTCTCTTTCTCCACTTCATGAAGCAAGCGTGGTACTCTGAAGACGGTATACTTCGGAGTTCTGAATTGACGGTCCGTGCCAAGTCTTGGATGCGATGAAATTGCTTCCCAGCGATGGCAGATTTAATTTTTGGAAACAACCAAAAGTCACAGGGAGCCAGGTCAGGGGAGTAGGGTGGGTGGGGGAGCAGAGTTATACCTTGTTGTTCCAGGTACTGCATAGTGAGGCAAGCTTTGTGGGGTGCAGCATTGTCGTGGTGCAGCAAAAGGCGAGACCGACGGCGGGTTGGTGCGGTGTTGGCCTTGTGTTCCAAGACTTGTGGAAGGACCTGGTCTGTGTAGTATTGGGCTGTGATAGTGGACTTTTCAGGCATCACATCCACGCATATTGGTCCTTGAGAATTGAAAAAGATGGTGAAAAGGCACTTCCGGCTGCGAAATCCTTCCTTCAAAATCTGAGGTCGAGGGTCTTCATCGCCCAACCACACCATGTTTGACTGCTTGTCACACGTTGTGAAGAATGAAATCCAACACTCATCTTCAGTAGCAACATCTGAGAACCGTTTTGGACCATTTGGTTCAAATTCAGCAAGCCAGACACGACAAATCCTCACCCGTTCAGCCTTTTGCTCATCAGTCAACAAATGGGGTATCCATCGACAACACTTCTTCCTCAGGTGTAATTGTTCATGAACGATGTCATATGCACTCCCATAACTGATATCAAGCTCCAAGGCTAAGAACCTAAGAGTTACAGTTGGATCCTCGTCAATGATGGACTGTGCACGGACAGTTGTTGCTTCGGTCACGGATGTCCGGGGGCGTCCAGAGCGTTGTTCATCTTTCAATTCAGTTTTTCCTGCTGTGAAAGCACGAATCCAGCGGGAAACAGTTTCCAGGGAAGGAGTAGTGTCTGGATAAACTTGTAATAATTCCCCTCGAATCTCTGTTGCTTTCTTTCCCAGTTTCCACCTCGTAAAAATGTAGAACCTGCAGCCTTCTTTCGAGTAATCCATGTTTCTGGCCAGAGAGCAAAAACAAGAGTGAAGCATTCACTCACAACAATAAAACAAGAAAAGTCAGGCATACGGCGACAAGTTCAAACTCGTAAGGACAGGCAACTCTGCACTCTCCTTGCTCCCCTACCTCCCATCATTCAAGGTTTTCATGTTATAGCACGAACTGTCATTACTTTCTGATCACCCTTCGTACATCGCTCGATGTTGATTGCAACATACACCGTTTGAGCAGGTCTATTTTTTCCGTATTTCGTTGGGTGCGAGGACAAAGCACTACGTATAACTACGGTATTACCACAGCTATAACTCCGACCTTTATCTTCCTCAGGTCTACTTGGTTACTACTTAAATTGGCCCTCCACTCTGACTACACTCGGTCTTCAATTGAGCTGCAAGGAGTTGGGTGTCTTTGTCAGGTTAAAATAAACGAACTATAACACTGGCATCCATCTTCTTCAGGGTCAAAGGTGTGACAGCGCTGGCCTGCAGGAGACCGGCAAGATTACACACGAGAGCGAGAGCAGGAGTAATCGTCAGCAGGTGATCCCGGTGGACAGTAGGACGCCACCCGCACCACCTACACACACAGGTTAGTACACACACACACACACACACACACACACACACACACACACACTGATGATGATGATGATGATGATTACTCGTTAACACCAGACGATTAAATTTAGTGAGGGGGTTAATGAAGGCTGTAGGGGAGACCGGGTCTATAGCTGTTACATGTCCAAATTGTTACACCCTCAATATCTCCATAATTAGTCTATATATGAGGGAGTGGTCGTCGCCATGTTATGCAGCTTTCATGCATAGATAGAGTCAAAGTGGCAACTTGAATGCGTTGCTTGAGTAAGAGCTAAGAGAAAAAATGGATATTTTAACTGTCATTTTTTTTTTCCTTGATCAAAGTTATTTTGATATATCAAAGCCACATGTTGATGCAGCTGAGTCACCTGGTGTGTGGAACCATATATGTGAAAAGACTATGAAATTAGCAAAGGTTTATGGTGGTGGCGTCATTTGTATAAATATAAAATGGCCAAGTGTACAGAACACCAGTGTTGGGTTTTGTTGTTATGGGTTAGTTGTCACAATATCAATTTACCCCATTCATGAACAGCTGTACTAAATTATCCCAATATCTTCAGCTAATCACTTCAACCATGCCTGGAATTACCCATGGAAAACACCCTGTCATGGAGGCAGCACTCAAACGAGTTATGGATAATAATCATATAAAAGTGTTGCAGATCAGTACAGTGTACCGTAAAAGTAACATACTGGTTAATAAACGGTGTTGGTAAAGGTAATCTTATGTAGATCTAGGCAGTATCTATGTTTATCTGTCAGTTTATCTGTCAGTCAATCTATCTATCTATCTATCTCCCTAATATATCTATCTACATCTATCTGTTTCAAACTATCAATTTATTCCTTCATCTATATATCTATATCAGTCAATCAGTCTGTCAACATTAATAAAGCTATTTATATCTATCTCTGTCTACCTATTAATGGTGAAAATGGAATAAGTGAGTGATTCAGTGAGTGCTGGTGACGGTGGTGGAGTAACTGAATGATAGCAGTTGCACACCAGAATGATTCACTAGCTGCATGACAAGAGTTTGTGATGAGTAACTGAATGCATGATAGTGATATAAGTTAATTTTACTCACCGTACACTACATCCAATATGCCATTACGCCTGTATTCACATGTTAATGGCAATAGAATAATTATGGACATATTTGGATTCTATAACATGCATATCAATAACTTATGATGCAATAAGAAAATTTTTTTAAAAAATGTCACAACTAGACCCGGTCTCCCCTATCTAACCCCATCAGTCCACAAAATCTCTCCTAGAAGTAATAAAATCGCTTGATGATAGCAAGGATACAGTAAAAATGACGTCACTACTGAAGGGGTTACACAAATACAATCCCAGTAATATCAACCCCATTCATCAATGTCAAACCCCAGTCATCAATTTCAGACATTCATTATCAACCCCATTCATCAATTTCAGACATTCATTATCAACCCCATTCATCAATTTCAGACATTCATTATCAACCCCATTCATCAATTTCAGACATTCATTATCAACCCCATTCATCAATTTCAAACCCCATTCATCAATTTCAGACATTCATTATCAACCCCATTCATCAATTTCAGACATTCATTATCAACCCCATTCATCAATTTCAAACCCCAGTCATCAATTTCGAACCCAATTATCAACCCCATTCATTAATTCAAGACCCTAATATCAACCCCATTCATAAATTTCAGACCCATTTATCAGCCCCACTCACCAATTTCAGACCCAATTATCAGCCCAACTCACCAATTTCAGACCCAATTATCATCCCCACTCACTAATTTGACCCAATAATCTGCTCCACTCACCAATTTCACACCCAATTATCAACTCCGCTCACCAGTTTCAGACCCAATTATCATCTCCACTCACCAATGCCGGACTCAGTTTACCTATTTCAAACCCTGTTATCAACCTCACTCGCCAATTAAGGACTCCATTTATCTATTTCAAACCCCATTATCGACCCCATTCTCCCATTTCAGGCCAAGAATCAGACCCAGGCCCCCTATCCCCTTGTGAGGACAGTACATTCGTGGAAGCGGGGGAGACTGACGTGTGT
>NC_137060.1:27093598-27153598 GCF_032717465.1 Coenobita brevimanus | reverse complement strand
ACAAAAATGTATGGATAAAAAGATGCCTAACACAAGAGGAACTGGAATTACTGAAAGAGAAAAGGGAGGAAGCAAAAACAAAAAATGAAGGAAGATCAGAAGAGGAGAAGAAGAAATATTTTTACAAAGTAACAGGATTGCAGGTACGAAAGTGGTACACAAACAGGATGGAAGAAAAAGGAGGAAGGTAGTAGAACCATGTCATGACAAGTATATAAACAAGATGATAAAGTTGATGTACTCAAATGTGGATGGAATGGTATCTAAATTACTAGAGATGAATGATTATGTCAGAGAAAATGAACCACAAATAATATGCCTAACTGAAACAAAATTAATACCAAGGATATCAAATGACATACTAAACTTAGAGGAATACAATATATGGAGAAGAGACATATATTTAAAAAAAGGAGGAGGAATTATAATATTAACTAAGAAAAATCTAAATGTCAAGGAAATAAAACTAGATATACCATCACAAGTAGAACTGATTGCAGTAGAGATCGACACATCTGAAGGTAAAGTAATTGTAGCCAATTTGTACATGCCACCCAGATCAAACACATGGGAAAAAGACGAATATGAGGACCTGGCAGAGAGTACAATTCAGAGTGTAAGATCATTGCTACATAAAATGGAAGAGAAATCGGAAAGAATTATACTAACTGGGGACTTCAATACAAATATAAATTGGAATACTCTAGATATAAATAGCCAAGAAAGCTGTTGGGACCAAAAGCTCCTGGATCTCGTACAAGAGTTTTTCTTAACGCAACATGAGGGAAACCACCAGAAAAAGAGGACTTGATGTACAATACCTTCAGTGCTAGATCTAATTTTTACAAGGCAAGAAAATGATATTGACAGTTTAATATATCACCCTCCACTCGGCAAAAGCGATCATGCAGTACTAAATTATAACTTCAGGATAGCATATGACATAGTAAACAGCAATGATAGTTACAAAACGAGCCTAAACTATAAAAAGGGAAATTATCAAGACCTAAAGAAGTATTTCTTAGAAGTTGATTGGGAAAATGAGCTTAGAGGACAAGATTTAAACGCTGTATATAAAAAATTTTGTGAATTTTATGAAATAGGAGTACAGAAGTACATCCCACAGCACAAAGAAGCAGATAAGAAAATACAGAAATGGTTCAATACAGAATGTAAAAAATCAAAAGAAAGATTTGTTGTGGAATAGATACAGAAGACACAATAGTGAATGGGCGTATAATAATTACAAACAGGCAAGAAACGACTATACAAGAATAAGGAGGGAAGCCCAAAAACAGTTTGAGGAGGATAAATAAAAGTAGTGATCAACCAAAGCTGTTTTACAGCTATATCAGAAGCAAAACTAAAGTAAAAGATATAATACAATCCATTACGGACGAGGGAATCACTTATACACAAGAGAAAGATATTTGTGAAGCACTAAATAAGAATTTCCAATTAGTTTTTACAGAAGAAAAAAATTTTGAGAGGGACTATGTGGAACACGCATGTCCACACATACTACCAGATATACAAATAGCAGAAAAAGTAATACAGGAGGAGTTAAGTAGATTAGACAGAGGAAAAGCAAGTGGTCCTGATGAAATTTCATGTTGGGTATTACGAGAATGTGCAAAGGAGCTAAGTAAACCATTATTTTTAATTTTCAAGAATCCTTGAGTCAAGGTAAACTACCTGATATTTGGAAAAAAGCAAATATTGTCCCCTTATTCAAGAAAGGAAATAGACAAAATCCACTCAACTACCGACCAGTATCACTGACCAGTGTTGTAAGCAAGGTATTAGAAAAACTTATAAGAAAAGCTTGGGTAAATCATCTAGAAGAACACAGTATGATAACAGAAAGACAGTTTGGTTTCAGAAAAGGAAAATCATTTGTTACTAGTCTGTTGAGCTACTATGACAGAGTAACAAACACAATACAGGAAAGGGAAGGATGGGTGGACAGTATCTATTTAGATTTCAAGAAAGCTTTTGACACAGTACCACACCAAAGACTTTTATGGAAACTATACCATCAAGGAGGAATTCGAGGCAAACTGTTTTGTTGGATGCAAGACTCTCATAAAAAGAGAAATGAGGACAGTACTAAGAGGAAACTACTCATCATGGAAAGAAGTGACTAGTGGAGTACCACAGGGTTCAGTGCTGGCACCAATCATGTTTTTAGTGTATATAAATGATATAAACAGTAACACTGGAAATGAGAGCTATCTGAATATGTTTACAGATGATGCAAAAATACAAAGGAGAAATACTAACACAGACTCTTGTAAAGAGCTACAAGAAGAATTAAATAAACTTCATGAATGGAGTAGTACATGGCAAATGGAATTCAATGTGGACAAGTGTCATGTAATCAAGTTTGGTAAAAGTGGAAAAAGACCTGATTGGGATTATAAGTTAGGAAATAAAACCCTATACACATCAGAAAGAGAGAAAGACCTAGGTGTGATTATCAATAACAGACTATCTCCGGGTGACCACATCAGCGAGAAGGTACGGAACATGTATACACTGCTTGCAAATATGAGAATAGCATTCACATAGATAAATGAAGACATGCTAAGAAGGATAATAACATCATTCATTAGACCAACCCTGGAATATGCATCAGTAGTCTGGAGTCCTCATCTCAAAAAGCACATAGACAAGATTGAAAAAGTTCAAAGGGCCGCTACAAGATGGATACCAAGCTTAAGGGACCTAAGCTACGAAGAAAGACTAAATAAAGTGAATCTACCAACACTACAGGAGAGAAGGAAAAGAGGTGACATGATAATGCTATATAAATGGATATCAGGAAAGGAGAAAATAGACATAAATGATTACTTAACATATGGAGAAGCATCAGCAAGAGGACACTGCAAAAAATTTCATAAGAAGAGAGGTGATAAAGACGTAATGAAATTCAGTTTCCCAAACAGAGCAATTGATCAATGGAATGCACTACCGAATGAAATAGTGTGTGCCAAAACAATTCACAAATTTAAGGATATGTACGATAAATATGGTTTAAGACACGGGACAGTACGAGCTTGACTCATTCCTGTAAAGATACAACTAGGTATGAACAATTAGGTAAGAACACACACACACACACACACACACACACACACACACATACATAAATGAAGACATGCTAAGAAGGATAATAACATCATTCATTAGACCAACCCTGGAATATGCATCAGTAGTCTGGAGTCCTCATCTCAAAAAACACATAGACAAGATTGAAAAAGTTCAAAGGGCCGCTACAAGGTGGATACCAAGCTTAAGGGACCTAAGCTACGAAGAAAGACTAAATAAACTGAATCTGCCAACACTACAGGAGAGAAGGAAAAGAGGTGACATGATAATGCTATATAAGTGCATATCAGAGAAGGAGAAAATAGACATAAATGATTACTTAACATATGGAGAAGCATCAGCAAGAGGACACTGCAAAAAACTGCATAAGAAGAGAGGTGATAAAGACGTAAGGAAATTCAGTTTCCCAAACAGAGCAATTGATCAATGGAATGCACTACCGAATGAAATAGTGTGTGCTAAAACAATTCACAAATTTAAGGATATGTACGACAAATATGGTTTAAGACACGGGACAGTACGAGCTTGACTCATTCCTGTAAAGATGCAATTAGGCAATTAGGTAAGAACACGTAACTGATTTCCGGTCAAAATATCAACTTTTATGTATTAAAAATCACTAAAATAAGATAAAGTTGAAGAGACAATATATGAAACTGATGATACATTTCGTACCGTACAGTCTTTGGCGAGTGATGAGAAAACAGAGCAATTAAGGAAAAAATACTGTGCGAAAAACTGAATGAGTGAAGGTTTAGATTTAGAATTAGCGTGTGTGTGTGTGTTTGTGCATTATCTACCTTATAGTGTACGGTATCCATGCATGTGTGCGAGCGCATAAGTATGTGCATTTAAATCCACTGTGAGGCGATGTCACACACACCACAAAGCCAGACAGAAGACAGTGCTAGGCAATCCCCAGGCCCTGTCTTCCCCCTTACTATTTTGTAAGTCAGCCCACACCCCACTGACTGGGCTAATGTATGGCCCGGCCTGCACTATGGGTGCAGGAAATCTGTAAACGAACGAACGAAGGCGATATCACTATTTCACAACATTACTCTGAAATGCCGACAGTTATATTTATATCCGTGCACTTTTGACCTTGTGTGTGCATTCAGGAGAAAGAGGTCTTGGCGGGCCGAGAAAAGGTTAGTTGTGCAGTGTTAACTTTGTTTTGTATTTACAAGAATAAAACCGGATTATAAACATCTACCAAGACTATATGTACTCCAGATCAACGTAACTTTACTCTCTTGTGACAGTGATACGGTAAGTCTAAATGTTACAGTTAAGAATAAATATGTAAAGTACAGCAGCTACGTAAAATACCACTCCATTTTGCAACCATAAATTACAGGGCCTCATTAACGCCTTCACTTAAAAAAAAAAAAAAAACTATTCTTCCTACTTCACTTCTGGAGACTTCGATCTGGGAGGGAATTGACTTCTTTAACTTCTTTATCCTCTTCAGCATCATAAGTGTTTCCCAATGTTAAACAATACATTTGAATATAGGCTACCGTATCATTTAAAAACTACGACGATACCTGACTGAAAGCGTAAACGGATTAACCTTCAGACTACAGTAAAGTATTAATACGGACTAACACGGAATCTCAACACGTGTAACACTCCGTGAATACTGGGTACCGAAAAAGGATGCATATATTAGAAACTATGCTCACTGTCTACTATAATTTGTATGTGGTGATGGTTTGACAGGTTGAGAAAATAACACCCCAGCCAGGAAAGAGGTGTGGTTCAAGCAGAAGCAGTACAGTAACAAAAGGGGCCGACCATAACCACTCTGATGACGTATTCTTTTTTCATCATTAATACCTCAAGTCTACTTTATCTGGGGAGATCTCTTGTAAACAGCGAATAAATTAATAAAACTTCTCCAGTTCGAAGTCTCCCCCATATAGAGTAAAACCATAAATTATTGGATTTAATGAGGGTGGTATCGCCAAAGATACAGACGATGTGCAGGTAAATCTTTTCGCATCTATAATTCGTATCATAAGTGTCACAGAAATCTTCGTACCACCTTTTTTATTACGTTAAAATTAAGCAACGTTGGGTCTGGTTAGTACTTGGATGGGTGACCGCCTGGGAACACGAGATGCTGTTGGCATCCCTACATGTCAAGTGGGGTTGGTGGAGGATTAGTGCCCCTCCCTGTAAAACAATTAACTCTAAGCCGTTGGCCACCCCGTTTGGGATACATGGCGTCTGGCAATGAATGAATGAATGATTATTATTACTTTTTTGTTTACACATTTCAGCTCGGCATTCTCGTGTATATCTATCCTTGTAATATCGACAGTGCATCAGTAACATACAAGAGGGTTATTTGCATCAGTAACATATCAGAGAATTATTTGCATCAGTAACATACTGTACAAGAAGACTATTAATCAGCATCAGTAACAAATAAGAGGATTACTAATTTGTGATATGCAGAATAAATCAAAACGGGAGCGGTGATACGACCATATTTTTATTACAGTACATCGAAATTTCACGAATAAGAAATATCTCGTGTTTGGTCGACGAAAGTGGTTGCCATGCTGTGTAATAAGTAGCTATTCTCAAGTTCTCAGCCTTTATACCCATCATATGTAAGATCCTCTACACACTAACGAAAATCAGAAAAAAAAAAAAAAAGGTAACCAGGATGAAAACTCTTTACTGTAGCCCTTTTTTTTTTTTTTTTTTTTTTTAACAACCTGCCCCAGATTTTCGTCCTTAAGCTGCTTGTTTTTTATGTCCTACGTGACTGGCAGAAAATGATAATGTCAGGGCTCTACATCCTTTGCAGCGCATTTCTCTGTGACTGACACATTACTCTATGAGTTACTCACTGCTACTGAAGGTGCACAACTGCACATGGCATTTACGAACCAACAGAATGCATCGCCAACATTCATGTTTTTGCATGCTTCATTATTTTACCACACAGGCGCAGGTCTTCCAAATTTCCTATTCTCATGGATCTTTCACAGGTTGATTAGGATAGGTTAGGTTAGTAGTTTTGGTCTGATAAGAATAGAGGACTTCCAACTACATTTAGTGGCAAGCCTTGGTGGTTAAAAAAGTCTGTGGGGCGAAGGTTAGGTTGACGGGATCGTCAGTAAACAAGCTGTTCTGGGGTCCAAGCAGCTTCCTTAATTGCCGCAGACTTGATAAAAATTTGTTTGTTCTATATACAATGTGGTCTAATATCAACAAGCGGTCTGCGTTGCATGTTCCTTTAAAATGTGAATATGCAAGACAAGTGGAATTGCCGCACCCGTGTGGTAAAATTTTACCACTCTATATTTTTGTTTCCTTCATTTTGTTAATTATCCCTTATAACGAATCTGTGAAAGAAGTTGCTGAGAAAAGATGCAGTTTACATGATAAAATACATGGCAATAATACCGGCAAGTATGGAAAGCATGTCAGCTTGTGACGAAAAACTCACCTAAATAGCCGTTTCAAAATCCTCACATCAGCTAGCCATGGCACACCATGCTAGATGTGAACGCTTCTCTTCGGCACATGAAGCCAAGGATGTATAATCTTAGATACCATTAACATTTGTTAACAACACTAGATCCACTGATATACCACCACAGCACTTGTTACCAGGAAATGGGAGGCAGGGAGAAAAAGTACATTGCGTCAAGAACTACACGAACATTCTCCTGAACGACGACAAATCAACTGACAAGTGTTCTTCTTTATCGGGTCCAGCGAGTGCCAGGCGTGGTCTTTGTATCAGCACGAACTCTGTAGTTTCTATTTAATTATCTATTATATTTCTTCTAGCTTCTTTGTGTAAAACAGAAAGACGTTTCCCAGGTCCATTAGTTTACCTTTGACACCAAATGAAAGTGAAGTGCAAGCCTTCATTACTCGCACACGATCCTTCTTGTATTGTACTTGGCCACTAATACTCGACCTCTTTTCTGAGAGATCTATCTATCTATCTATCTATTGCCAGACGCCTCAATCCCGTTTGGGGTGGCCACAAACAAATCGCCTCCAAGTCGCCCTGTCCCCCGCCATTTCACTGCCCTGCTCCCAACTCACACACCCCTCTCTCATATACCTCTCCACCCCATCCCTCCATCTCATCCTCGGCCTCCCCCTCCCTCTTCCCCCCTCCACCTCACTCACATACACTCTCTTCGTCAGTCTTTCACCCTCCATCCTCTCCACATGGCCAAACCACCTCAGTGTGTTCCTCATAACGCTCCCTATCACATCCACATCAACACCACAACGTTCCTGAGAGATACACATTCTAATTTGGGGTTTCGCTTTAACTTAGTGGGGGAGTCCTTTATGAAGTGCCAGTGAAGTCATATTGAGCAGTGAACCTGGCGATATGAAATCGACATCCACAAGCTGTGTATTGGCACTCAACTGCAACTGTCTTTGACAACAGCCTTTGTAGCCAGACACTGAGAAAGAAGCTGTGTGGTCATTCAAACTGACCACTGGCCGGTTTTCTTTTTGTCCCCAATTAAGCTTTTCTGGAACACAAAGGTTACGGTCGTAAATATAGGTGGTGACCTTGACGCCTCATGGTTCAAACTATCAGATTTCCTTGGGTCACCCTCCTTCGTTTCAGTAGTGTCGAGATCATGAGCCTCCCCATTGTAGTTCCCTCGTCTGGTCTGGTTCAGTTTCCTCTTATTATGGCAGTTGACAATATTCCTTGTACACACTGAGACTACTTTCACATTATCTCCTTGGATATCATCAAGTGTTAGGGCATTTGAAAGAAACTACTGTATAGTCGCAGTGCACGACTCTGAGGGTGTGATTATCGTACCCTGGCAACCTCCTATTCAAAAGTGCGTCCGATATCGTATTATATTATACACGAATCATATTATTATGAACGAATAAACTATACACGAATATTATTATACACGAACATATTATACACGAATCACATGCGCCTCATTTTATACACGAAATGAGACGCACTTTTCAGGGCACGATAATAACAACCTCAAACTCGCGCGCCGCGACTATAATGTTCAGTACATAGCCCTACATAATTCATCCATCCACTTAGACTCCTTGCCAAAATTTATTTCCTCATTCACTCACTACATGCAGCTATCCTCTTGGCCTTTCACACCTCCCATAATTTTACTCACGTGCCCATCTAATCCTTCTGGCCTATACAGTCCAGTCCCACTGCCATTGCTCTCAATATTGAAGAAAATCTTGTGTTCTGTAATCCCTTTAGGGGGGCTAGGCTCCTACCAACATACTTTATTGATGTTGCACTTCGCAGCCCAGTGTCCTTCTTGGCATCAGCCCATGGCAATGGAGTGGAATCAAAGGTTTGACTTCTTGGTTAATAGCAAGCATTGATTATTGATGTTGCACCTCGCAGCCCAGTGCCCTTCTTGGCATCAGCCCATGGCAATAGAGTGGAATCAAAGGTTTGACTTCTTGGTTGATAGCAAGCATTAGTAACTATTCAAACCCTTCATGTCAAGGACGTGCTTCCGTACATACAAGTTCATTAACTTTCAGCAGTTCTCTTGCGGTCTCCACACAAAGTCCTCTGTTTAGAATCAACACCTAGTGCACTTAACATGACAGCAATCTCTAACCTTTTTCAGCTGTTAATGATCAGGTGAAGCCAAATGGAAAGTATTTGATTAGTAACCTAGAAGACCCAATCCTGCCTCATAACTAATCTATTGCCAGACGCCACAATCCTGCAAGGAGCGGCCACTTGACATTATGTTTTACGGGGAGGGGCACTAACCCTCCACCAACCCACTTGTTGACACGTAGGGAGCACGTATGGTTTGGTTATATGGTTACCACCCAGCGCTGTAAATGGTTTCTTGACTCACAGGAAACTATTTGGCTTGTCACTCTATGTATACATAAAGTCACCTGTAAAGGAAGAAAAGCAACAAGAAGTGACAGGAAAGATGGAAGAAATAGGTAAGAGAGGAGGGCAGGCACAGAAAAATGATAAAGGCTAAGGAAGGAGTAGGCAGCACTACATCAAGTGAGTGGATGATGGTTTGTTTATCAAATTTCCAGCAACTACAATTCAGCATGCATTACGTGTGGCTCAGTTCCATCAGACAAAAATTAGTCATTTCTTCAAGCCACTCTACCATGTGATTCTGGTGGAAAACAGAGTGGCCAATCCATTGTTACCAGGTTTTGAGATTCTGACTTCTTACATGGGTATTATCCTTATGTACCCCCCCCCCTCCTTCCCCAGTCACAGTGGAGACACTGCATTAGTTCCCTGGTCTGCAACAATGCGCAAGACACAGTGCTCCCCCCCCCCCCAACATATCCAGCAATGGAAAAGGTAGGTAAAGGTGTAAACCAGTGTTAATAACTATAAAATATTCCTCTTTGAATTTATTACATAATACAGATCTAACCACATTGTAAAGTGTAATACATAGCAAAACTATATTACATTAAACAGAATTTTGGGGTAAATTATACTTGCAAGAAATACAGTAGTACATGAAAATGGCAACAGCATGGGAAACTCAGTTACCATGATCAACCTCCAGACTTTCAGCCTTCTACAAATGTTCCTCATATATCCAGAAAAAAATTAGGAACTGTTGAAGAACTGAAAATATAACCAGCAACATAACTTGTCATGATAACTAATACAACCTAAGCACTAGTTTTGAATACCATTTTAAACAGGCTTTTGACACTTGTAGTGCAGTCAAAGGTGGCTGACTTGGTCATATTTTTGTTCTGACAGTCAACTGGCAGATAAAGAGCAGCAAATAATTATCACACTATTAACTACAAAAAAACACTGGTAAGGAAAAAAAAAATCCCAGATGGCTTATTCCTAAAGAATATAAAACTGAGGGACAATAATTATCTAAACGCACACACTGATGGCATTATTATTTTTTACATATATGTACAGTGTGAATACCTTAAAAATCATAACCCACTTTGAACTGATCTAGCAATCACAGTATAAAACAAGGGGACTCGAGCTTTGGTGTGGGAAAAGATGTAAAGATGTTGGGGCAGTATGTGGAAGGCGAAACATAGGGATGAGAAGCAAATAATGTACAACATAATCTCCTTGATCAATCATGGGAGAACACTGCATATGAGTGATACACAAAGATCATCCTGCACAATGATAAATGTGTCATGTGGCTAACATAATAGGAAAAAGAGTAGTATAGATTATCAGATATGTTCAAGAGTAGACGAAAATGCTCGAGCATACTGAAGGAAGGAAGTTAAGTTTCTCTCTCCTAAATGGTACCAACACCTCAATAGAATACAGTACAACAAACATCTGCTCATGTAACAGACCAGCATTTAAAAAAATAATAATAATAATAATAATCATAATAAAATAGAGCCAAATTATTTAAAGACCCTTCCATCATACCTAATGTTTGCTGGAAAGCTTTCAGATGGTAACAAGGCATAAACTCGCTCTTATAAGAAAGGCAAAGATGAAAGGAAGAGACCCAGGAGCAACAGGGACAAACTCAGAATGACAATGTTAGGACCTGCCAAAGCTCAAGCACATCAGCAATTGAGGAAATACTTATATGACATTATATCTGTTGGCCATTCTAAACAAACATAACCATGTCACTTATGAGAAAGTTTGAAAAATTCTTAAAGAACAGTGTTGCTGGTCTCTTTGATGTCAATATACTATCAAGGTGAATTTGTGAAATACAATCTCTTATGGTGTGAGGTTTGCATAAAGGTGGTCTATGTATAAGCTTAAAAAGCTATTAACAAAGTCCTGCCCCAACTTTACATTACTAAGGATCCTTCAGTCTAGCTGCATTATGCACCTGACTCAATTTGTAAAATCTAGCTCTGAACTTTATCCTACAATGATAGATATATATATATGTATATATTACAAATGTATATAGTCTTTCAAAGTTCTGTATCAAATTAATAGTAGGAAAACCTAAACTGAAATACAGTACATATTAATCAATAAAATTTGTTGCACTTCAGAATTAGCAGAGTTGCCTAAAAATTAGTCCTGGATCATCAATACAGGTATTGCATAACCTTTTATACTTTTTAGCATGCTTAGGCACTAAGTTACTTATTCCCAAGACAATTTTTAAGTTTTATCAAAACGGTGACTCACAAGCAAAAAGAACATGTTTCATTACACTTGCTGGATGATTAACAGATTTTACATTCATATTTTAAAATTAAACATCTCTAATTTTCTAAGTATACGAAAGTGAGCATTACTGTATAAGTAAATACACTTGACAGCTCAATGTCATTCCTTCATAAAACCTGCTGGTATTTTGCAAGTGACAATGCCACAGTGCACAATTTTTTTAATATTTACTGACCATGCTTGTTCTTTGCAATAATAAAAACAAGGTGGTGTCAAACATAAATGTCATCACAAGCAGACATTCCATAACACTTGAATTCTGACTTCCCTGGAAAAATAAAAAATGAATATACAATTGCCTACCCACCCTCAACACCACCATCATTTTCAAATCTCCTTAATCCCTTCTTTCAAATGATGCATTTTTTTGTTTTTTTTACTTTATTCTTGCAAATATCAATTTCATTCAGCTTATGAGAGATTTTTCAAACTGGAAGGGTTGGATATACCCTTCATTAACCCATTCACTACAAGCCAATTAAATCCTCTACAGGTAGTTTCACAAAATATACATCTTTGGACTGAAGGGGTTAAATCTTAATACCAACAAGTAGATGATATGCAGCTCTGTCAAACCCCAGTCACATGGCTGCTTTATTTCCTCATCTGTACCCTATGTTATGGAGTTGGAATTTAACTACAGTAAATGTTTAATCTCAACCCGTTTCAGCCAATATCTTTATTTTCTTCCCTTTAATATCAGTATTTTTTACATCATGTGAGAATTTCTTCTTTTGGAGACTTTGGACTGGAGAGGTTACATAAAGCCTCTACTAACCTCCTCATTAACTCAGATCATTCCTGAGTTCAGTGAAAATTTTCTGGTGGTAGAAAGAAAAAATAAGGACACCTTCACGTTGAACAGCTTAACCCGTCACGTCCCGAGCATTTTCGCACCTCTGACACCCACCAGTCCCGAGCATTTTTGGATTTTTTTTTTTTTGGCCAAAACCTCCGCTTTTGGTGAGAAACATCGAAAGTTCATAGAGAAATCACTCACCTGAGGTTTAAAATACTCGATACAGGTAGGAGTACCTCCTTACCTTACAGGGTTTTCTATCAGGCTGGCTGCAAAGAAAACGAGTTCAATGGGAGGATAACTATTCCACACCACTCATAAACGGTATTTATTTATTTATTTGGTACGAATTTATGTAGTACGAGAGTATATTGGTTTTCAAATAGTAATATAGGCATTATAAGCATTGTTTCACTCACTAACTCATCACCATTCCTGACCTTCTTTTGCCACATTACCTGATCATTTCTGACTGTTTCTTCCTCTAATGCTATGTAAACTTTGTCCTCCACATTGTCTTCGATTGGGGAATCACTCTGGCCCTGAATGTCTTTACTGGCCAGGTCACTGGTGACAGGTGAATTGCCGAGACAATGGGGGGGGGGGAGGTTATGCGGTGTAAGGCATTGTACCTGCTTGGCATCTTGTAGAGGAATAGAGGAAGGTGTCCCGTGTATACGTACGAAAAATCACATGCGAAAATTGAAAATTGTGCAAATTAGGGACTTGCAATTGCACGACATACCAGTACGTTGTTGGGACTGGCAAATGCAAAATGTTGCAACGTACCCATACATCGACGGGACGAGGCGGGTTAAAAGAATAAGATCATACACACACTCTTTACTACAGCATCTCTCATCTTAATCCGGCTACCACCAGACAACTTACTCTGCTCTTTATTCTTTTATTCTAGAAGTTACTCTAAAATAACCCATTCAGTACAATGACATGTTTCAGCTTTATCTTCCAACCACCTGAAAATTTTAATCATTACTGTAAATTAAGTCAGATTTCCAGCCAAAGATTTTGCTGAAGTTGGGAAGGGCTCTGAAAGTGCTACTGAATATGGGAAGGACCTCTGAAAGTGAAGGGGATGATGAAGAATATATGAAAACCCTTTCATTCAAAGTGTATCCTCTAAACTAACAATATTAACTGGAGACGGTAAGAATAAACTAAGAAAAAAAAAAAAAACATGTCATCAGGCTGAAGGGCTTCCACACTTTTTGCAGTGATATAAACGTCGCTGGGTTATATTCTTCTCTACTTAGGAGACTTTCTAGCACCTAATCCTCACCAGTTAATTTCTTTATCTGGTACAGTAATCTAGTTTTGTTGGTTATTTATCTGATCTGTGCTGATATCAAGACAATAAGTGGCACATAAAAGAAGAGCTAGTGTTCATTTGTTCATAAAAAATTCAAAATGCTTGCATGCATCAGCCTTGCTCACCTAATGGCAGTTCACCACACTGCTTAATCCCTAGCAGCCTCTCTAGTCAAACCCTTATCTCCGAGGTCACACTCTATGACCTGCAGTATGTAAAACTGCTGTGGAAAAATGCGAGAAGGCCTCCTAAACTCATTAGAAAACAGGCCACAGTTTAGCTCCTAATGCCAATTGGATCCACATCAGGCACCAGGGAATAATGGGGTGGAAGATGTCTCCCCGATATATTAAATTCTCTATCTGACAGGTATCGACTAATTCAATGCTTCAATTCAGGGGCTCAATTGCAATTTCTCCTTTAACACTGAGTGTCACAGATCAATCAGAGGATAAGAGTGATAAAAACACCTATCCTAAGCTCTTCACCAACAAGGAGGAGTGATGGGAAAAGCTGACTTCTCCTCCAAACATCTCATCCACATTAATGTAGGGGTGTCAGGCAGTGTGAGAGGGGAAAGAGGGAACCACAGCATCTCTTCTTCCCAACTTACACATCTCCAATATCACAAAGTGGAACAGAGTGCATCCATCTTATCAACTATGAAATCTGAAAAAACATATCGTATTAGTATCATAAAAAGGTGGAAAGATATCATATACACTCACCATCCACAAATCAGTAAAGGCTGATCAAAAATAAATGACAAGAGATCATTCAAACTGAAACATCTTGGTTCTTAGACTCAATTTAGCATACATGTTATTGAGATGATTTGTAACATTCATGTGATGATAATTAAGGTTATAAAATGTAATAATCTATGTTGAATGGCAAACTCTGACCAAAAAAAAAATAAATAAATAAAAAATAAAAAAGCTTCCTCTTAATACTGAGTCTGGCCAAAGTACAGTTTCTGTTAAGTTCGATCTTTCTGGACATGCAGACCCATCAACTGATGTGCTCTTTGGAATGGAAGCTAAACCAAGAGCCAAAACCAGCCAATTATTTCCCAACAGTAACTGGAAACTACTGTAACTTACCAGCAGACTTAAACTCTACCAGTGGCTGAATGCTTACTGCCTGTAAGTAATGGAATGACTGTGGTTTGTTACAAGGCATTTCATTAAATTTCACTCTCATGGTAGTACTTTTCAGGATTGATGGTGGTCAAAATAATTTCTAAGATATTATCAATTTGTCCACAAAATGGTAATACAAGAAACTGCAGCAAGTACCAGGATGTACATAGCTTCGCAATATCGGTTTTTAGGTCAAGCCTCTATCCATCCATCCGTCATCTAAACCTGTGTTGCTCCACAAGAAGCGTGGGAGCCTGGGGCTAGGCAAGTTGGTCCTGACATTTAAGATGCGGGTGACCAGCTTCACTCATCCCTGAATGGCATTACATGAGCAATACATCCCAATCACCCCTTGGATATAAACCTCCACAGGCTCAATCCGACTTCAGTGCTTTAATTACCCACTAAACCACCAGATGCCATAACTTGGTTATATGGTTACCACCCGGCATAGTAAATGGTGTCCTGGGTTACAGGAAATCATTTGGCTTGTCACTCAATGTAGAGACCATAAGGCAGCACGACCTTGAGTGAGTGGATGATGGGCGCCCCCACCTAATTGTTGCAATTACCAAGCTTACTGATATATACCTTCCCAACATCCTACAACAGGTCAAGCCCATATGACCCAAACAAGAATATTACTTATTATTCCTATGATTTTCCACTACTAACAGACTGAGAAAGCAAAAAAGGATTATGCCATAGTAAAACAACAGTGTCAAATTTCTAAAAAATATCTAGTATCAGCTGAATACCAAGTGATGCATGGGTTCTCTTCACTTTACCACTTGTAGAATGCATCTGTAAGCAGCTTTAAAAAAAAAAAAAAAAAAAAAGCTATCAACAGACACAAAAAGCAAGAGACTGCATACCATGGTGTAGCCATCATTAGCAGGAACAGCTGTCCTGCCGTGCCTTGTTCTGTTCAGTGAGCTTGATCTGGTCAGGGAACTCATTGTACAGCTCCACTTCAGACTCCTGTGCCAGTGCATTGCGGGCAATCGTCTGGAACGCTAGCTCCACATTGATAGCCTCCTTCGCACTTGTCTCAAAATACGGAACCTACACATATCATATTTTAATTATGATGTAAGAAAAAATGTTTCAATCAAAACTATCATTCAGAAATCATTATCATCATCTGAGATACCCTCCACCCTCCCAGCAACAGACAGAAGGATGACCATGACAGAAGTACAGGTACCTCCAAGCTGGTCATCTTTACATAACTCTCTCACTATTCTCACAGGTCCTTTTCTAGCACAAGTGTATAATTTCACATTTCTTTCATATCATACACACATATACACAGTCTTGCTCTTCCAATCTCAATTATTTGAACATTATTTGACACTCTACACTATACGGTATACATACATGCAATGAAACTAGCTATATTGTCTCAGTGTGTGTCTGATGCTTTGCTCCTTTTTGGAAACCCTTAACAGGAGATGGTGATGACAAATACCTCCACTCAAATTTATCAAACTGCACTCCTCTCATTCTTTAGGCTTTCTTCTCTCCCATCACAATGTGCTGCTCTACTCTTCTTCCACACAACACCCTGTTCAGCAACCATTTATTCTTAATCACTGAAAAGCTGAAAAATATCTGAACCTATCCATAAATGACCATCTTCTTCCATTCCTCTCCACATCCCGTTATTACTGGTGCATGTGCACATACAAAAATATATCTGCCTTTCAAAAACTAACTATCACACTACAAAAAAACTTAACCTACCACTCTTTTTAAGTCTTTCATCATCATCATCATCATCATCTGGACCTCCTTTCACACCCTAGGGCAGGGTAAGGTGTGCGGTAGCAACGTCCAGACAGCTCAAGTTTGCCCAGTCCAATGGGCCACACTTCCATTCACTCATCATTCAAGCCCCCAGAATCCTGGCTCTACCTGATGTCTTTCAAACATCAACAAAACAATTTCCTTCTAGTCCTTGTTAAAATCCAAAACCAACCATCTCAGTTTCATAACATCTCTTCTCCCTCCTCCCAAACAACAGTTTCTAGTTAATGTGCTTTATGCATACATTATAACTTTGCATCCCTCCACTATGCTACCACTCATCTTTGGTATTCAGTCCTTTGCATTAAATATAACTGCTCTCATCATACCCTATTTATCTACAAATGAATCACCTCCATGTCAGGCTCACCTGAAAGTGAACCTGGTGGACTACAGACTAATGTCTTTTTGCAGTCCACCATCTTCCTTTCAGAGAACAGGGAGGTAGCTGAGGGATGCTTGTTTAACCAAGAAACAATGCTGCCCAGTTTTATATTGGTGGCACCACATAAAAGTATCCTTCTCCAGCACTTATCCCACTGTAAATGGGTCAAGTAATATGCTTTGCTATCATAACTTTCCCTCACTTTTCATTTCACCCTGCATGTTGGTAACCTCAATGGTTACAATACTGTGACTGGTTTCTTCTCCCACTTACTGAGCAATTAAGATCACTTTTTAAAATGACCTAAAAATCAACACATGAAAATGAGCAACAATCACTTTTCTACTTTCAAATAGAGTGGTACCTAACAATCTTTAACCATATTTGTGAACATACATCTCCAATGTAACTACTACTAAATAAAATTATCGCAACAATGCTCCAATATTTTATGACAACTTCCTTTATATCACAGCTACCCTTAGTCACTAAATTTACACAGATTTACCAACACAGTCAACCATCAATAATGCAAAGCAGACTGACTTACCTCATTTTTACTGTGACACCACTGCTGCGCTCTCTTTGTTGAAACCTAGGGAATGAAATTACATTAGTTTCTACAATGAAAATATATACTCCATGTAGAGAGATGGCATAAGGTTATCAACAAACCTTAGCAAAGCATTATATTCAGCATTTTTATTTTTCTCCAATCTACTGCCAAAAACCAAATCCCCATATTAATCAAGGAAGTTTCAGAAAAATTCTGCCGAGTTCCCCAATAACAGTCAGCCAATATTCCTCCATGGCATTTCAAATTATCCTACTTCATGCACTCTTCATTACATCTTTCCACTTGATTCTCAGTCTTCTCATCCACTAGCACATTTTGCTTTCATATACTGCTAAACCTCAATTAGTCATTACTGGGAGGCCTGGTTTTGTTAATTTATCTTACAAATCAAAGCCCCCCATGAGTCATGAATAAGGTGGCTTTAGGAACAGCAGACGATATGTGGATCAACCGTTTGCAGTCAGACAGACAGTGGAGAGGGCGTGTGAGAAGGACTATAAGGTGTTTACGGCTTTTATGGATCAGGAAAAAGCACTTGACAAAGTAGACAGAGAAGGATTGTGAAAGGTTTTGAGCATATAGTGTAGATGGTAAGCTGCTAGGTGCCATCAAGAGTTCTTATGATGGTAGTGAGGCATGTGTAAGGGTAAATGGGCATCTATGTGACTGGTTCATGATCAATGTGGTAGTATGACACGGCTGTGTGATGTCCTTATGGCTGTTCAATATATGTATGGTTGGGGTGATGAGAGAAGTAAAAACACGAGTAATGGAGAGAAGGATGGTGTTGGTAATGAATGGTGATGGATGGAATATCTCAAATTTGTTATATGCTCTTGATGCAGTGCTATTTACAAATACCAGACAAGAGCTTGGTAGATTAGTGCAGAGTTTCGTTGATGTGTGTGAGCATCGTGCCTTAGAGTAAATATAGAAAAGAGTAATGTGATGGTTATTGAGAGAGAAGGTGACTCCCAGTGTGATGTTACAGCAAATGGAGAGAGATTGGAATTGGTGAGAAGGTTCAAATATCTGGATACAGTGATAGAAAAGAAAGGAAAAGGTGCAAAAGAAGTGGAAAGTTGAGTGACACAAGGAGGACAGTAGCTGGTGCCATGAAGGCCTTGATAAGAAACAGAGGCTTGAGTGTTGAAGCTGTACGAGGCTTACATAAAGACGTGTTAGTGCCAACTTTAACATATGGATGGGAGACTATAATGTGGCATGACAATGAAGTCAAGAGTAAGAGCAGTGGAGATGGGACTGCTGAGGAATGTATGTACAGTAGAGTACAGAGTCGAAAGGATACGGAATACAGTAATGTGATTCTTGGAAGATGTGGAGTGAGGAAATCTGTGGACTCCAAAATCGAAGAAAGCATACTGAGAAAGTTTGGTCATGTGGAAATAAATAATGGATGACAATAAAGTGGTGAAAAAGGTATATCTGAGCGAATCTGAAGGCGTGAGAAGGAAAGGTACGCCAAGAAGAAGGTGGAGGGATATGGTGGATGAGTGTGTGCAGAAGAGAGGTATGGAAGTTGGTGAGGCTAAAGGACTGACAAGAGACCGAGCTGGCTGGATGAATTTTGTACGGAAAAGCACATGCCCAAGTATTTGGCACCCATTTTCAACATGACAGCTTTCAGCTTGACTCTATCAGACAGGTATATGTGAAGCTACTGAACATAGTGAAATTTTTACATGAAGAACGAGGATTCCGTGAGCTTGAATGATGAGTGAATGGATGCATGGCCCACTGAACTGGACAACCTTAGGCTGACTGGATGTTGCTATTCCTCACCCTGTCCAAGGGTGAGAAAGAAGGTCCAGATGATGATGAGGATGATTATATATATATATATATATATATATATATATACAATTATATATATATATATATATATATACAATTATATATATATATATATATATATATATATATATATATATATATATATATATATATATATATATATATATATATATATATATATATATATATATATATATATATATATATATATATATATATATATATATATATATACAATTATATATATATATATATATATATATATATATATATATATATATATATATATATATATATATATATATATATATATATATATATATATATATATATATATATATATATATATATATATATATATATACAATTATATATATATATATATATATATATATATATATGCAGTAAACCCTCTATAATTCAGATTAATTGGGGGGAACCCTAGGTCGAATTATCCAAAAATCCGAAATTACTGGAGCTCATGCTTGCCCTTATCCCCAAATCACACCCACACTCACTAAAACATGGCTTTTTCACAAAAACATTGAACAGTACAGTATATATTATTACTTTACACTCAAAGAGAGTACAATATAATTAACACTGTAGTTGAGTACAGTACACTTAACTGTACCGAAGGTACTGTACAGTTCTTAAAAATTACATTTATTACTACACTTATCACTACAAAAACTGTTCACGTCCATTTATCACTGGAACCTTTTTCAGACTTGTCTCACTCAATTCGAATTTCTATCCGAATTAAAATTATTTGTCTAGTGGTGAAAAAGATCCGAATTAACCGATTTCCGAATTATTCGGGTTCGAATTAAAGAGGGTTTACTGTATCTATCTATCTGTCTATATATAAAGCAATACTACCATAGGAAATAGGACAGATCACCTACAAACAACGGAAAGATATGCGATTGGATTACGGTAAACTTGGGTTCGAACTCTTCAAATAAGGAACAACAGGACTGGTAACTCACTGCTCTGTTCTCCAAGTCTATCTTGTTGCCTAAAACGACAAAGGGGAAGTGGTCTGGATCCCTGGGTGAGGCCTGGATGAGGAACTCGTCACGCCATGAGTCAAGAGACTTAAAAGAGTTGGGGGAAGTGACGTCATAGCAGAGTACACAGCAGTCAGCACCACGGTAGAATGCCACACCCAGTGACTGGAATCTCTCCTGGCCAGCTGTATCCCAAATCTGCACAATTATTTGTTGTGAGCAGAATATAAATATGATGTACCATATAATAACAATAATAATAATAGTAGTAATAATAATAATAATAATAATAATAATAATAATAATAATAATAATAATCTGTAATAATAATAATCATCATCATCACCCATCATCCAATCCTACGTTGCCCCATGAGAAGCGTATGAGCCTGGGGCTAAGCAAGTTGGTCCTGACATTTAAGATGTGAGTGACCAGCCTCACTCATCCCTGAGTGGCATTATGTGAGCAATAAACCTTTGTGGCCTTATGTGAGCAATCTGATTGGAGCGCCGTAATTACTCACTAAACCACCAGGCGCCAAATTTTGGTTATATGGTTACCACCAAGCACAGTAAAATGGTTTCCTGGTGTACAAGAAACCATTTGGCTTGTCATTCAGTGTAGATTCACCCCATAGGCAGACACAAGAGGAAAGAATGAAGGAAAGAATGATGGAAGAGGGAGTGTAAAGTCACCTGTAGGCAGGAGGAAGAGGAAAGAATGAAGGAAAGGCAGAATAGGAAGGAAGGAAGAGAGGAAAGGGCAGACATCCAAAGCAGCACTACACTGAGTGAGTGGATGGTCAGTGCCCCCACCTACCTCTGTGTGTGTGTGTGTGTGTGTGTGTGTGTGTGTGTGTAACAAAATAAACAGTAAGCCCAACACATAAGGCCTGGGTGGCAGTCGTTTACAATATTGCTATAGTCTCAACATTATAATGCATTAATTTCCTGCTGCGGTGTGTTGATAGTTATATATTTTTACATGTCCTAGTGTTTTATGTTTGTGTAATAGTAGTGTGACCAGGAGTTTTAAGTATAAAGTCAGCCTGAAATGAAACTGCCAGTTAAGAATGACAGGTGGAAGGGGGGTATCTGGGATGGTTGGGAGCTGGGGTGGAGGTGGGTAGAGCTCATTTCATTCACCCCCTCCCTGCTTCCCTTGGCAGAAGTTAGTGCTCATGAGTGTACTGTATCAATACTATATTGTATCTTATGCCTGACATTAATCTTTTACTCATGAGTAGCATTGTAGGAAAGTTTTTAGGATAGTGAGTCGAGAGGAACAATAAAACAATACCCGCTTTGACGCTGAATGTTGAGCCAACCGGGGGGCAGGGGTACTATGCAATATCCAGCATTTTGCTTTGACTGGTGTAGGGTTGGGTTGAATTACAACAGATAATTGATAGTTTACTGTACCAAGATAGTTATGGCTAAAGTTTTTACAATCTTACACTTTCACAATTCTGATATATACAAGGACTGTTATACAGTATGTTTGCATTTGGAAAACCCTATCCAATCCTCTCCACAGTATGCCTTAGCAAAGACCATGCATCTATCACAACTTTACCAACAAAATTTGCAACCCAATACATACTGTACTATAAATCTGACAAGGTTTGTAAAATCATTTACTATCTGAACTAATTAAACTGCCGATGTCAGTTTACCTGCATGGTAACCAGTCTGTCATCAACCATGACTTCTTTGGTGAGAAAGTCTGCCCCAATGGTGGCCTTGTATTGGTTGCTAAACTTTTTGTTGACAAACTGGTTCATCAACGACGTCTTGCCTACTCCAGAGTCCCCCAGGATGATCACCTTCAGCAGGATCTTCTTGCGTGACGCCATCCTAGAAATCCTACAAATTGTTAATAACTTCATTTATAACTATAAACATTTTACCTAATAAAGTACAATATTAATTCTACCACATCAAGTTAGTCACTGACAATCAACAAAATGCTTTTTACAACTGGCAGCACATGATAAACTTGAAGTGGACAAAGTCCAGAACATTACACACGGTAACACATATTTTGGCACCATTTTCTCGAATGAATATGAACCTAAAGGAGTGCTAAAAATCAGCCATTTCAGCTCAGCAATCCCAGTAATATATAAGGTCTGGTTAAAGTTATGTCTGTGTTGACAGCATGAAATACATGTAGAAATAAAGTTTGTGGTGGTGTGAGGAACAGCATTAAAATTAGGGCAAAGTGGCATGGATATTGTATTTTCTGATGAAAGTGAAGTAAAGAAAGATGAAGGCCACATCAAGTCTATCTAGGAAGAGCAGTTTCTGTGGAATGAAAATCTAGAGGCAGTTCATGAAAATTCTTACTGATTATGTCAATAAAGTCTTTGAACATCTATATGTTTCTGTAGTGCAGAGGTGGCAAGTGAAGGGATCTTTTCAAAGCAGTCTGTGAAATTCAGATGTTTTCCATTAAGGTACGGGGTATTACAGTATGTACAGTAGTTACCAAGATGTACTGGATCTTATCTGAGGCAATCAACTGTGACTCCCATTCATTTCTCCCAACAAGAAAAACTTCTGTTTCTTCTCTGATCTATAGCTGTCGTCTCTACATATCCTTCTGATAATCTCATGTCTTTGTTCTGTGACTCTTAAACTACACATTTTGTCTTCTTTATTCTACCACAAAGTTAAAGAAATGCCAATGGCTGACTGTACTAATCGGCATATCATTGCCACCATGACAAAGATGAAATCTGTTAGATATTTTAGTGCAGTCACAATTCAACATGTTCTCCTTTAAGATAAGTGTCACTAACACTTGAAGAAAGTTTACTTTTACATGCAACATTATCATAATACAGTATATTAATATACAAATTTTCTTGGAATTCATGTGATATAACTACACAACAATGCTGCAATTTACTAAGTAAAAGTGACTGAGTATAACAGATCCCTGATTCCAACTCTGTGCAAAGTATGAAAATCTGTTGCCTCACTACAACTGGACCAACCTTCGAGATTTTGTACTATGTTGTACCTTAGTGAGAAAAGGATAATCAATATAAATATGGTTTCATGGGATGCAGAGAAACATGGCTGGGGAAGTTACCAACTGGAAGTCACTAGTCCATTTTCTTCCTGTTTGACATTATTGTATTATGAAAGGTAACAATTGAACCAAACACTTGTACAGTTACTAATAAAGTATACCGTACCAATCACAATCCATACCTATGTTCCTACTAACTGCAGCGGTTATGATTAAAGAGTTACTTCACAAAACATAAATACAGGATAAACTAAAAACTGTAGAAAAAAAATGAAATACTATAGCCATGATGAAGTAAGAACCTAAAGAAAATTAAGATGAGACAGCAGGTGGTAATACTGAGCAGAGGTTAACCCTGTTGTGTTGAAACTGCAAGTCATATACCAAACACGACCTTAACGAAACACACATACCCTACCCGCCACCTTTCTTTACACACTAAGGGTCACCTTATGGCCCACTTCTGGAGTTTGGTGGGCTGCGGGCTGCAATAATGTATGACAATAATACAACAATGTAATTACAGTTCATGTGGAAGTTAATAATAATAATAATAATAATAATAATAATAATAATAATCCATCCATCCATCCATCATCCAATTCTATGTTGCCCCATGAGAAGGTAGAAGCTTGGGGCTAGGCAATTTGGTCCTGACATTTAAGATGAGAGTGACCAGCCTCACTCATCCCTGAATGGCATTACATGAGCAATAACCCCAACCACTCCTTGGATATAAACCTTCACCGGCTCAATCCGATTGGAGTGCTGTCATTACCCACTAAACCACCAGGTGCCATAATTTGGTTATATGGTTACCACCCACCATAGTAAATGGTTTCCTGGTGTACAGGAAATCATTTGTCTTGTCACTCAGTGCAGTCTCCCATAGACAGAAGGAAGAGGAAAGAAGAAAATTAAGACAGAAGAGGAATGAAGGAAAGAAGGAAGAATGAGGAAAGGGCAGTCACCCAAGAGCAGCACTACACGTTTTGTGTGTGCGTGCATGCATGCATGCATGCGTGCGTGTGCGTGTGTGTGTGTCCAACTCTGGGCACAGGCTTCACAGCCTGCTTCCAAGGCCAAGTAGCCCTCCTACATACCATACACCTCTACATGTCACCACTTCAGCACCAACACCTACCAACCATACTGAATACATGCTAAGGCTGTCTCATACAGGACTGGTGTATTGATATTAGCAGGGGATTTTTACATGACCGCAGGTCTTCTGGTAGATCAGTAAGTCTAATTTTATGAAATTCAAATCCTTAAACTGTTCCTTGTCCCAGCAGGGATCTGAACTTGAGTCTAGTACAAATGGCAGGCCACCTGTCTACCCACTGAGCCACTGCCTCAATAATAATAATTTCTTAATTATAATAATAATTTCTTAATACAATAATGGTTTATTAAGAGTGCCAGTTCTTCAAAAGCACTCAAAACCTCAAAATAACTAGTCTATCAATTCATTGGTAGTACTGTGTCAGAACAAGAGCACCTACAAAATCACAGTATTATGAACACCATAAGTATTCAAGAAGACAAAAGTTTTAAGGTATTAGTACTGTAAGTGAATAATTATAATCCTCATATAGATGAATTATTTTAGTACCTGATGTAAGCCTAATGGTGGTATAGTATTTATCTATGGCACTCACACACGACCACAGGCATCGTTACCGTAAGTACCATTATGCCCACTAACTTCGTGACACGATCAACACTGGTACTGTACTGATAACCACTATCAGCCACACAATGATAGACTGCATGGTATTATTCTGATCCTAAATTGCAGATATAGTGCTTACTCCAAATTCAGTTTTCTCCAGACAAAGCAGAACTTGCAAGTTATATTACTGTGCTGAAATGACATGGACATTCAATAAAGTAAACAGCCCTAAAACAATAACCAAATTTAATTTCCCCCTCAGGCTGACTTACCTACTTTACATTTTATTTCAGCTGACAACAGTCTACTTGACAGTGTTCAGGAGAAACATCGGGCACAAGAAATACTAAAAACTTCATTACTTTATTCTGGCTTTAGATGAGTTATTTACTGACCACAATAAAATGCGGTAGCTAAGAGGGGTTACAAAAGAGGGGATAAAACAACTGCACCCTTTACCATACGACAAGGAACAGGTAGACAAGGAGGCAAATTTGTTTGCAACCACCCCTTATGAGACTGAAGCATCTGGCTATACACAGATATGGATGGATCATAATATAGACAGACTCTTTACCCTGCAGTTTTATGAATATACATGACAGTAAAAATGCCTTACTTTCTGACTTTAAACCCTTTGGTCATTGTTGGGTGACTCAGACTTCCAAAACCTATCTCCAACACAACAGTACCCACAACCTCTCTCCAGCACACAATGGAACCAACTGCAGTACCCACAAGGCACCACATCCACACCACAAACCCTGACACAGATCTGCAGCCTTGAATCTGTTGGTCACCTTCCTTTTCTAGCTTTGGTCTGTTAACAAAATTTCTGCAAGTCACCTGGAAGTAGGAGGTGATTTACAAAATGTTTGTCTGTACTTATCTGTCTGCAATTTAATGTACCTCCAATACTTTAAGGATTGGATACTTCTCTCACTCTAAGGGACTGGTGCCAGCTAGAATTCTGTAAATCATAAAAGCTTCCCAGCCCTTTTTTAGGGGGTCAATACATAACTGCTAAACACAAGTGTCAGGTGCTAGCCAGAATTAATACAGTAAAATCCATGTCCCAGGCATCATTTACTGGTTTCCATCATATAACGGAGTATTTTCATTCATTCATTCATTCATTCATTGCCAGACGCCATGTATCCCAGACGGGGTGGCCAAGGGCTTAGAGTTAATTGTTTTACAGGGAGGGGCACTAATCCTCCACCAACCCCACTTGACACGTAGGGATGCCAACAGCATCTGGTGTTCCCAGGCGGTCACCCATCCGAGTACTAACCAGACCCAACGTTGCTTAACTTCGCTGATCGGACGGGAAGCGGTGTACTCAACGTGGTATTTTCAACTGAATTAAATCATCTGGTAGAATCCAGATTATGATCCTAAAGTGCCCCACCCATCCTTTAAGGGACTGAGATAAAGTAAACCCAACATCAGGTATAACTTCTTGAAAACTACCAGATTAGGCTGAACCTAATAAAAGAATACTTATCAGTATGTATATACCAGCCAAATTAAAAGCTTTATATAAAGCTAAGCATTTACTGTATAGTTCCAATTCAGAAATAAATAAATTATTATTTAACTGAAAAAATAGATAAAGGGTGGTCCACATACAACATACGTCTTCCACTCCATAGGGTACTTTCTCATGTGTTGTGGCTATGGCTTAGTCAATGTTATCAATGTCTAACTTGTAAAATTTATTCATTTTTTACTCCCACTGCCACAACACTGCCCATAGCTTAAGACTGTGACATCCCTGCAATGTGTAAGATCTGTCTATATATCTATTACCAGAAGCTTTAATCCCATAAGGGATGGCCACAAACAAATCGCCTCCATGTCTACCCGGTCCCCCGCCATTTTACCGCCCTGCTCCCAGCTCATGCCCCTCTCTCTCAAATCCCTCTTCATTCCATCCCTCCATCTCATCCTTGGCCTCCCCCTCCCTCTCCCCCCCTCCACCTCACTCACATACACTCTCCTCATTAGTCTCTCTCTGTCCACCCTCTCCTCATAGCCTAACCGCCTTAATTCTCATAATGCTTTCTATCACATCCACATTCACACCACAATGTTCCTTCCTCATTTGTCAGTCTGTCTCTCCATGTAATTCCACATGCTCCTCTCAAATAACTCATTTCCACTGATCTCACTCCTGATTTGTGTCCTTACAACAAGGTACAAGCTTCACTTCCCTATGTTAGAGTTGGTATCACAAAACTCATGCAGCAGCTTTTTTACTTCCAAGCTCATTTCCCTGTTTATCACTACTTTAAAAAACGAGCAAACTTTCTTCCTTGATGTACCCTTTCATGCACTTCAACCTCCAAACTCCATCCTTGTTCATCACACTACCTAAGTACCGTACTTAAATGCACTCACATCTTCCATTTCCTCATTACCCAACCTCACTGTACATCCAGTGACTTCATTTCACTCAAAGACCATAACTTTACTCTTCCCTACGCTTACCTTTAGATTCCGCTTCTTACACTCTCCCAAACTCATTCACCAAGCCTTACAGTTCCCCTTAATCTTGACTTAATATACAGTATCATCTGCAAACAATAGTACTGGGAGTTTCCAAACACTGCCATCTCCCATTAAAGTTGCTCCAACATCCAATGCCCTACCTTTGATCTCTTTTATAACCCCATCCATATACTGTACAGATTGAACAACCATGGAGAAATGACATCCCTGTTTCAATAAAAAATTCAAACAGAAAAATTCACTCGATTCACTAACCACAAGCACTGCAGTCTTAGCTCCCTCATACATACTCTTCATGGCATTCAACAACTTCCTATTTACTCCATATATTTCTAATGTTTTCCACATTTCTTGTCCATCCAGATGCTTTCTCCATATCCATAAAGGATGCATACAACTTCTTTCCCTTCTCTAGAAACTTTTCCACTAAAGAACTAAGAATGAATATCTGATCTACAGAACCTCTTCCCATCCTAAAATGTCCCTGTTCTTCACCAACTAACTCCTCTGTTATTTCCCTAACTCTGTCAATAAGTATCCTACCATATACTTTTACCATAACTCAAGCTAATTTCTGACAGAGCACCATTTATGGGCCACCCTATAATAATAATAATAATTTATAATAATAATAATGAGTAATAAAAATAAAAATAATAATAATAATAATAAATACTGTAATAATAATAATAAATAATAATAATAATAAAAATAAATAATAATAATAATACTGGTAATAATAAATCCATCCATCATCCAATCCCACATTGCCCCATAAGGAGAATACGAGCCCAGGGCTAGGAAAGTTGGTCCTGACATTTAAGATGAGTGATCAACCTCACTCATCCCTGAGTGGCATTACGTGAGCAATAACCCCAACCACCCCTTGGATATATACCTTCACTGGCTTTATCCAACTGGAGTGCCATAATTACCTACCCACTAAATCACCAGGTGCCACAATTTGGTTATATGGTTAGCACCCAGCATAATAAACGGTCTCCTGGTGGACAGGAAACCATTTGGCTTGTCATTCAGTGTACAGTCACCCACAGGCAGAAAGAACAAGAAAGAACGAAGGAAAGAAAGGCAAAAGAGGGAGTGTAGAGTCATCCGTAGGCAGAAGGATGAGGAAAGAATGAAGAGCGAAGAGGAAGGAAGGAGTCGAGGGAGGAGAGGAAAGGGCAGACACCCGAGAGCAGCACTACATCCAGTGAGTGGATGGTGAGCATCCCCACCTACCACATAATAATAATAATATAATAATAATAATAATAATAATGAATAATAAATAAAATTAATAATAATAATAATGAATAATGATAAATAAAATTAATAAAAACAACTAACAGTAAATCAAATCAACTACCACTGTCATGTCACATGGTGTCTCCGTGGTGATATTCCCTGATGAGTCATGCCATTATCTTTAGACAGAAGCCCAGTATCCTGGTCCCGTATTCTGACTTGCATCATGTTCTTAAAACGTTTCTACCCTGCCGGACATGTATTCTCTCTATCCATCCCCAGTTATCTACATAAACAATGTTTTTCAGTTCCTCATTGAAATCCTGCATCTGGTGTACTTTGCCATATTCTTGCTGCCTCCTGACAATTTTAGTAAGCTTTAGGGCAACCTTTAGTAGAAGGGGAAAATGAGGACTGTATTATACCTCTCCAGTTTGAAGTCTCTCCAAAGTTTAAGAGAACTGTCTGGAGAGAGCAAGAACAGAATAGAAAATACTCCTATGGACTGATGGGATTAGCAAAAGATTGTAACCTTCTCTGAGCTAACATTTGCAGGAATATCCAAAAATGCTGAGTCACCTGGTTAATACTGTACTACAATGGTCTTTCATGCCATTCAAAATTTCAAACTGCTTGTGTGTGTGGCTTATAAACTTAGCTAATATTCTTTTGTTCTTCATACCATGGACATAATGAGTTACAAATCTAACACAGGTAACTAAGTACAGGCAGTTGCCATCTTATAAAAAAAAAAAAAATGTTGCATACTACTATATAATTCTACCAAATTTGATAAATCATGTAGCACTGATACAAAATGCTAGTATTTTAAAGTTAAACAGTAATATTGTATTTACTAACAAAATTGTTACAAAGGACTTGAATGTATTGGACAGCATATGATTTTACAGTATGCATATTACACTGTACCACTGTACAATGTAAAAAGATATGCAGACATAGTGGTATTATTTGAAAGACCAGTTACATCATCATTATTCAGGATGAGGGGGAGACAGTGGCTGAATCAGTAGAGAGGCGGCCTGCAGTCCTAATGGATCCAGGTTCGAATCCCGGCTGGGGCAAGGAACAGTTTAAGGATTTGAATTTCATAAAATGCAGACTTTTCTGACCTACCAGATGACCCGCCGACATGTCATAAAAGTACCCCCGCTAATACCAATACACTAGTCCTGTATGAGACAGCCCTAGCATGTACTCAGTATGGATGGTGGGTGTTAGTGCCAAAGTGGTGACATGTGGAGGTGTAGGACTACTGGGCCTTGGGATAAGCTACTGCCCCAGAGATATAGGCCCTGAAGCCTTTGCCCAGAGTTAGACACACACACACACACACACACACACACACACAAAAGCATTGTTAGACAGCAGAAGGGGTGTTGCTAGACTAGGATGCTATCACACCAGTGGGCTACACACAGCTGCCATATGTTGGAGGTCTAGTGCTGTTTGCATGTGGAACTGAGTGCAAAGGTACTGGTTAGGTTACATGGCTAAGTAATGAAACATGATACTCTTAGTCAGTTCAATGTTCTGTAGTATAGCCATTAAGGCATTTTCATTGAAAAAAGCAGCTTACATTATGCTTTGGGAAAGATATCATTAACCAAAACAACAGATATCTATAAACACTGTTCAAACTAAAGAGTTTTCAGTTTAATTCCTGCTACATCAACACTTCCATTTCATCAAAAACTGTAATCAAAATGCATAACTTGATTACAGAGCCAAGTGCCCAGCACATAAATAGCCTGGAGTGGTATAACTGTGCATAGGGGGGTAGGACAAGAGATAACAATACAATAGGAGAACTACACAAGTATTACCTGACAAACATGTTATCTCCAAACCATTCAGCCTACATTGACAGATAACGTACTGTACTATAAAGTCACCATCAGAACAACGAGCCTGTACCACCGAATTTCGTAACTGCCAGCACTGCATTACATACATACAAGTATATCAATAGTGGTAGGTGGTGGCGACCATCATCCACTCACTTGATGTAGTGCTGCCTACTTCTTCCTTAGCCTTTATCATTCTTTTTCTGTGCCTGCCCTCCTCTCTTCCTATTTCTCCCATCTTTCCTGTCACTACTTATTGCTTTTCTTTCCGTTACAGGTGGCTTTACATTGAGTGACAAGCCAAATGGTTTCCTGTAAGCCAAGAAACCATTTACAACGCTGGGTGGTAACCATATAACCAAACCATACGTGATCCCTGCATGTCAAGTGGGTTGGTGGAGGGTTAGTGCCCCTCCCTGTAAAACAAATAACTCAAGAGTCAAATGGCCACCCCATATGGGATTATGGAATCTGGCAATAGATAGATAGATAGATAGATAGACAGATATATATATATATACAGTATATACGGTATATATATATATATATATATATATATATATATATATATATATACACACAGTATATACGGTATATATATATATATATATATATACAGTAATCACTCCAATATCCAACGTAATAGAGCCATAGGTAGGTCCGGATATTGGTTCTGTCCGGATATTGGGCCCCAGCTCATGGACTTGTACTTATGGACCCAAACTCAGAGAAACACCTATACAACTCCCTCTGGACATGCATAGCACCTATTTAAGACCCAAATCACACCAATAAGGCACATAAATGACTGAAATAAATGCAAAAGAAACATAAAATGAGGGTTTAGAAGTAGGTTCATACATTAATAAACATTCTGGTGACTGGCTCCTGGACTGGTACTTATGGACCCTAACCTAGCCTAACTCAGAAAAACACCTTCCTACTGCACATGCATAGCTCCTAACACCTTATTCACACCAATAAAGGACATTAAAGAGTGAAATGAGGTAAGTATAGTATGGAAAAAAAGTTGTGTATGAAACATTCTTATGTCCGGATAGTGGGGATGTTCGGATATTGGGCGTCCGGATATTAGAGTGATTACTGTATATATATATATATATATATATATACATACACACACAGCAAAACCTCGAGATAACGGACATCAATAGACCGGAATTCGCTTTTATCGGACTCGAGGAGCTACCGAACTAAATCCCTATACAGTAATCACTCTAATATCCGGACGCCCAATAACCGAACATCCCCACTAACCGAACCTTATCGTCCTGGGATCAAACATTCCCAAAATGGTCCGAAAATCCAAAAAAATTGGGAAAAAAAAATCGATTTTTTGCCGTCCGTAATTTGAACTTGCCGCGCGCGCCACGTGAGAGCATTGTTTTGGTTCGTCATTCCTCCGACGTCCGATAGAGCGCCGCTGCATCCTCCCCACTTCCCGCTTGTCTCTCACCGCGACAAGACCTGTGCTGTTCGCCATGACTTGTGTGTGTTAGTGACTAAGTTCAGTGCAAGACTTCAGGAAGAGTGTAGTGCAAGTGCTTCAGGAAATCGTTCTTACTGTCAGAGTCCGAGAGGAGGCGGTTATTCATCGAGGTGGCCAGGGACTTGCTGTAAGTAGCCAGAATGTTTCATGTTGTACTATTTTCCATACTATATTTACCAGAATGTTTCATATTGTATTTTTTCCCATACTATACTTACCAGAAAGTGTCATACTGTACTTCTTTCCATACTAAACTTACCTCATGCATGTGCAGTAGGAATGTTTTTCAGAGTTCGGTTAGGTTCGGTTAGAGTCCATAAGTACCAGAATGTTTATTAATGTATGAACATACTTCTAAACCCACATTTTATGTTTCTATTGCATTTATTTCAGTCATTTATGTGCCTTATTGGTGTGATTTGGGTCTTAAATAGGTGCTATGCATGTCCGGAGGAAGTTGTATAGGTGTTTCTCTGTGTTAAGGTCCGTAAGTACAAGTCCATAAGCTGGGACCCAATATCCGGACGAAACCAATATCCGAACCTACCGATGGCTCTATTGATCCGGATATTGGAGGGGTTACTGTATATTGGAAAAAGTCCAACAAAGCCAGAAGCAGTCCAGACTGCCTGATCACTTCAGCTATGTTCACCACAATAAGGAAAATAAAAGACATGTTTATCAGTGTACAGTACAGTATTATTATATATACAGTAATCCCTATACTATCCGGACGCCCACTTTCCGGACACCCCACTTACTGGACATTGTGGACCTGGACCTTCAGATCCCCCCCCCAGGGGGGGGGTTTCCCTCCCTTAATTTGAAATTGCCGAGCAGCACCGAACAGCTGTTTACACCATGGCTTCTGCACCCCTTCCTTCCTCCCCCCTCCCCTGTCAGGGTTGCCATTTGGTATTTTTCATTACCAAATGTGGGCCAATTTGGTAATGAAAAATTCATTTGGTAATGAATCAGAATAATGCATTACCAAATGGATTTTTCACATGTATAAGGATACACAGGTTGGAGATGGTGGACTGTCTGTTCTCACTGATTAATTTGCTAGCCTACATTGCGGGAAAATAATCAACAAGCTTTTAATTATAAGAAGAGTGATTACATGTACAGTATTTCCACTTGTATATAATTAATTAGTGAAAGAATAAATGTTAGCTTTATGAATTTGGTAATGAAAAGTTAAATTTGGTAATGATAACTGAGGAGTTTGGTAATGTGGCTGTTGCGATCTGGTAACTCTGTTTCCCCGTCACCAACACTCCAACAGTTACTGCTTAACTTCGATCGCGAGTGGACGCTTATCGCAGTGGATCCCACATGTGCTCGTTTTTTTGTGAATAAACAGTGAATAAACTGCAATACCTCGCCAGTACCCCACACAGAAATTTACAGTGTTGTGCAGTGTTAAGAAATTCGAATTTAGAGTGTAAAGGATTAACTGTGGAGTGCAAACTGGCGGTTGAAACTGGCGTGGTGCAATTAACAATGTGCAGTGTTAAACAATTATAACTCACAGCGCAAAGAATTACTGTAAGTGCAGCACAACACTGAATTACTGTACGTGGTTCAAGAGCATTTTCACCAATGCCAAAGCCTAAAGAAGGTGGCCACAGACATGCTGTAAGTACCCAGGCTGAGGTACAGTCGCTTCTAATTCCTCATTCCTTGGTTCCTTTTCATTTATTTCATGCTTTATGTTCATTACTGGTGTGAATAGGGTCTTAAATAGGTTTAAATAGGTGTTATGCATGTCCAGTAGGGAGTTATTTAAGTGGCTTTCAAAGTTAGGCTGGGTTAGGGTCCTTAAGTACCAGTCCAGCAAGCAGGTGCACACTTTCCGGACATGCCTTTGGCTCTATTACATCGGATAGTGGAGGGATTACTGTATTATAATATTTGATTAATGTAGTGAAGTTATAACACAGTACAGTACCACAATGGTAGTCAAAAGAGTTTAAAAACCGTTCATGTGATCCAGACTAATGTCTGATATATCGGAAAAAGTCCGGATTAGCAGGGGGAAGTCCGGATGTCGCTTTTATCGGAATTTCACATTTTTTGGAATAGTTTGGGCCCCAATTAGTCTGTTACAGTGAGGTCTTACTGTATATATATATATATATATATATATATATATATATATATATGGTAGGTGAGGGCGCTCACCATCCACTCACTCGATGTAGTGCTGCTGTCAGGTGTCTGCCCTTTCCTCTCCTCCATCCTTCTTTCCTTCCATCCTCTTCTGTCTTTCTTTCCTTCAGTCTTTCCTTGTCCTTCTGCCTATGGGTGACTTTACACTCCCTCTTCTGTCTTTCTTTCCTTCATTCTTTCCTCTTCCTTCTGCCTGTGGGTGACTCTACACTGAGTGACATACCAAATGGTTTCCTGAACACCAGGAAACCATTTACTATGCTGGGTGGTACCGGTAACCATAAAACCAAATTTTGGCGCCTGGTGGTCTAGTGGGTAATTACTGCGCTCCAATCCGATTGAGCCGGTGAAGGTTTATATCCATGGGATGGCTGGGGTTGATTGTTGATGTAATGCCACTCAGGGATGAGTAAGGCTGGTCACTCTCATCTTAAATGTCGGGATCAACTGCCTAGCCCCGGGCTCCTATGCTCCTCATGGGGAAATGTAGGATTGGATGATGGATGGATATATATATATATATATATATATATATATATATATATATATACTGTATATATATATATACTGGTATATATATAATTCTCCAAATGAAAATGCATTATTACACTGCTGGGGTCACAAGCTTCAGAGTGAATAGTGTCATTTTGTTACCAAGTGTAACAGCATTTGACTGAAAATTACTCCACTGGACAGTGGACACTTGGACATACTGTAATTCTACCTTTCACATACCACCACCAGATATTCAGGTATGCCATAGGATAGTGAGATGTGCAGTATACCCTTGAAATTCATGGGTGTTAGGTTACCTAAAGCTTCATGAACATCAAAAACCTGAAGTACTCCTCATGGTCTTAAATTTCACTGGGTAGTTTTCGGTAACTACAGTTACAGAAGCCACCTGCATAATAACCCAATCAGTCAGTCTATAATGAGATGCGTTACTCCCACAAGTGGTGACCACTAGCAAATGGCACTACGTCATCCAGTTCTCCTCCATCTGGCTGCACTTTTTCCAATTCACCCCCACCCCCCTCTCACATACATCTTCATCCCGTCCTTCATCTCATCCTCAGTCTCCCCTACCTCTCCCACTGATTCACATACACTCAAATCAATCTCTCACTTGCTCTCATATTAGAGTATTCCCTTGATTATCTGAAACAACAGAGCCAAAGGCATGTCCGGATAGGGACAAAGTTAGGATACAGAGCAATATCCTAGACTGCACCCATACCCTACCTATACCCCACCCTGTACCCTAACCCAACCCAGTACCCCTCCTAATTTTGACAGTGTTCTGTTGTCTTTTGGCTGTTTTTAGGCACCAAAACACACACTGTAATATGCAATATAAACCCAAACACTAAGAAAACAATGCATAAACAATAAAAAAAACTCAAAAACCCTACCTGCACGCACAATGCCCATCCTAATTTTGGTGGTGTTCTGCAGTTGTTAGGCTGCTTTTTACACATCAAAACACACATTATAATACACAATATAATACTCAACACTAAGAAAAAAAAAAAAAAAAAAAAAAAACATACCAATATGAACAGTACCCCTCCCAATTTTGGCAGTGTTCTGCAGTCTTTTGGCTGTTTTAAGACATCAAAACACACACTGCAATATGCAATACAATCCTTAAAAAAAAATAATAATTAAAAAAATAAATAAAAAAAGTACTTACCATCCAGTGAACAGCAGACAGGTGCTGTAACCTGCCAGGCTGCTGCAGGTCTACAGGTATCCCATGTGGTCTAGTGGCTAACACTGCCACTTAGAAAAGATCAAAGAATTCCTCCTCCACCATCTGCTGAAGCCAGCCGATGAGCGGGGACATGCTGCGAGGTGATGGAGCCGTATCCACCTCAGGACTCTCTGAAGACAGCTGCAGGCAACGGCGACTCAATGGCTGTCGATGAGCTCAGTTGTGGGTTGAGAGTGAAGATTGGGGTCATGAGGGTGGTGGCAGGGAGAAGGGACTGGCACTCGTGGGGGTGGCAGGCTAGAAGGAGGAGTCGATCTTCATCTGACGACAGGTACAGCAATTTTGTCAGAGGATGAAAGTGTCCCTGACTGCCTACAGATCCACGTCAGCTTGAGTGGCACTAACTCCCTGTTGTAATGAGGGTGCTCAGAATATTCGAGTACAGTACCTGCCCAATGCCGGTCCATAGCGCATCAAGACGAGGGAGTGATGGAGAGGTGGGGTAGCCAGAGTCATAGTCCACATCGCTTTCCTCTGTCAGCCCCGCAGAGACAGCAGCAGTGATCTCCTCATCAGACAACGTCTGATAACCTGGATCGCCGCCGCTGTCATCCAACCAATCCCTCAAGTCACTGACATCTACACCCTCGCCTGCATTTTGTAGCCGAAGGTGGAAATCATCCGTGTCAAATCCTTCAAAGTTGTGCATGGCCTTGCATCCCTGAAGGAGACAAGACCAACCACCTTCCAAGTTTTTGAAGGAGACTTCCTTCTACACATTGGCCCAGTTGAACACCGCAGACTTGATGCTGTAACGCTGCAGATTCTCCAAGGTCCACTCCCCACGTGTATCGACCCCTCCCTCATCTTCAGGAACCACTACCACCTTGTCAAGGAACCTCCGAGAGTACAGTACAGTCCCTTGGCTGCCACGATAACACCTTGGTCCACTAGTTGAATGAGAGCAGTCATATCAAGTGGCAGAAACATGCACCTAATACGACCGTTATCAGCAACCAAATCCTTCTCCAATGGATGTGCTGTCGAGGATCAGGAAAGCTTTCATGAGGGATACCAAGTTCCTCTGTTTCATAACGAATAACCTCCCTGACAAAGTGTCTGTGGAACCAGTCTCTGAAGATTTCTGCAGTAAACCAGGCCTTCACAGAATGGTACAACACAACAGGCAGGCAATCCATCAACCCACGGAGACAACGTGATTGTTTTGCACGTCCAACAATAATGGGCTTGAGGCGGTGCATCCCATTAGCAATGGTACACCACAACACCAAGACACATTGTTTGGACAACTTCCGACCAGGCACGGTCTTCTCTGTCTCTTCTGTTAGGGTGTTGGTGTGTAAGGAGTGGCAGAGCAGGCCAGTTTCGTCAGCATTGTACACTTGACTGAGAACAAGGCCCTACTTCTCAATCAGGCGATGCACTTTCTGGTGAAACGACTCAACACCCTCGGATGCCGTGTTCAAAATCTTGCCATGAGCCTTACTGCCAGTAAGTCCATGCCGAAGTTTGAACCGCAAGAGCCAACCCTCAGATGCCTTGAAGTCGTGCATGCTGTGCTGGTGTGAAAACTTCTCTGTTGCAGCCTTCAACCTGGTCCCACATATTAGCACGCTGGCACCCTGTTGTTGGCGGAACCGAGCACCCTGTTGTTGGTGGAACCAAACCAAAGCCGACTGTTCGATGCTGGTGTGGCAGGGCTGGGACATCACCTTCCGTTCGTGTTTGTGAGTGGTATTGCTATAATCCTGGCCCCACTGAGTCAGCTTGTCCTGTGACTGCTTGATATCAAACAAGGTTGAATGGGCTAAGTCATATTCACGCTGAATGTGGGAAGTTGGCCAGCCTTCGTCAATCTTGCTCAATATCTCATGCTTCTTCTCCAGAGTCAAAACCCTCCTCTTGTGTTTCTCGGGTAGTGGTGGGGCCATCATTAAACACATGAGAACACCACAGAGGAAGATTAAGGCCTGCAGAAGGTAGGGCACCACCATAAACGCAACAATGGAAGCTGTCACCGTTCACCTCAACAAAGCGCGTCCACACGCAAAGAGAAAAGGCGGGAACTGAGATGCGGTATCGCTGGTGAGTGTATGGCATTGCGATGTCTCTACTCATGCTTGGCTATGAGCATGCAAGCAAAAAGCAGCACACTGACCTACGAGCACAAGAGTCCTTTTCGCTTGCCCATGCAAATATCGTTACGTGGCGGAAACACTGGGTCTCTCTACATCACAGGCCTAAGGAGTGGCTGAGTAATCCAGATGGTGATGCAACTTTGACCATTCAGTAAGAAGGCGGATAGCCGTGCGTGGCAGGGAGTTACCAAATAATCTGGGCGGCCGAGGGCCTCTGACCATTTGGTTGGGAGCTGGACAACTATTCTTGCTCAGCTTGTGGGTTATGATCTTTATTCCTTGCGCGCTGCCGGTATGTTACCAGTGATCAGGGTGGCCGGGGGACTTTGACCTTTCCGTTGGGAGCCGGACAGCCATTCTCACTCAGCTTGTGGGTTACGATGTTTTCCTCATGCTCTGCCAGTATGTTGCCGGTGATCAAGGGGGCTGAGGAACTTTGACCATTTGGTAGGGAGCTAGACAGCCTTGTTTGCTCAGCTTGTGGGTTACAGCCTGTTACCCGCACGTGGACAGAAAGGCCAGTGAGCCACCCAGAGGATTTTTTTGACTTTGTAGGCCAGTTGGCAGCCAATGCCGGAATTCTCATCTGGGTGCAGACAAATAAATCTGGATACGGACCTAACGTCTGTATATGGAGCATGATCGGATACGGAGCATATGGACAACTGAGGGATTACTGTATACATTCATTCATTCATTGCCAGACGCCATGTATCCCAAACGGGGTGGCCAAGGCTTAGAGTTAATTGTTTTACAGGGGCACTAATCCTCCACCAACCCCACTTGACACGTAGGGAGAACGTTATGCCAACAGCATCTGGTGTTCCCAGGCGGTCACCCATCCAAGTACTAACCAGACCCAACGTTGCTTACGCATTCAAAATTATGGTATAAAATATTTTTCCCTTCCCTAAACACCATAAAGAGATGCTAGAATATGTATAAATACCGACCGTGCAGCAGTTGCACAAACTCCTGTGGCACCAATACTCATTTAAGAACAGTCAGATGAAAAGTGGCAATTGTCATCCCACAAGTACTGTACCTACTCAAAACTTAATTATACACTCTGCAAATTCTTGGGGTACACTGTACTACCTGTATAAGTTTCCAAAGCACACTTCACTAGAGTGATGCCTGAGTGGTTAGCATTACTGATTGCAAAACTGCCAGCCCATCAGCACCAAGGTTTGAATCCTGATGCAGGCAGCCGGAGTCACTCGTCTCAGGTGGCCGAAGCCCATCCACCTTTTGTGGGTTAGTAGGTAAAATGAGTCCCTAGGTTAACACCTACAGGAGGTAACTGGGGTGATCTGGATGATGCAGTGGCAATGTATCCCAGGACACTGGGTGAATAACCCACCACAGGCTCACAGGCCTATGTTACAGAGATAAGCACTGCAGTTAAGCACCTCAAGGTGTCTGCCCCCACCTTTACCTTACCTTTACTGTACTACATTGTAGCCCTTTAGTTAGAACACACAAATGAACTATAGCAGTTGCCTTGCTGGCACTGGACGAAAGTAGACAGTTCTACTCTATGTTTCACGTGAGACTTGAGAATCTTGAAGGCAAGTGATCTGCAGGCTTAAGGGACACCTCTTTCTGAGTTTGAGAACTGATCTGTCCCTACACACTGCTACACACATGGGTATAAGTGTAAGAAGCATCTGAAGTTTCTATGGAAACTCATTATGTTGGAGTAGCAGCACCTGTGAGTAAGGCACTATCCACAGTGTGCAGAAATGAACTACAGTAAAATACAGTCCACATGGACATATTGTACTGCAGCACCCCACTGAGCCTCTGCTCTTGGATGGATTTCAACCAACGTCAAGATGACTAACAGACAAATGTACTAAACCCCAACCACCTGAGGCTCTAAGAAACTCGAAAGTACTCAGAGAGCACACACTTCCACCAATGCCAATAAAATTTTATGGTTTACTGCCATAATTCCTTTCCTACAAGATGAATACTTTTGTGGTCTCACATAATCATTTAATTCTACAGTCTCAGTCCGCTGTTAAACAATTTTGGAGACCGCATACTCCTGGCAATGCCAATGAAATTTATGATTTCCTATATCCAGATCCAGATCCAGCTCAAATAAGAATCTTATCAACATTTCCTTGACTTAATGCCCATCTATCCACCAAACTTCATTTAAATCCAAAGACAACTTTTTGAGATATCTTGTACACAAACAGGCACATGTAAATACATTGTGTCCTACTTCCTTGGAAGTACCGGTACTGTATTAAAAAAATATATATATATATAATAATTTATATGGCTTACAGGTATCTAAAAATTTAAAGTACTGGCACATTTGTGATTTTTCCTTCACCCCTTGAACACCATAAAAATCATGCAAGGGCTTTTGACTGGCTAAAACAGAATTCTGCTACAGTATTTGGGTTGGGGAAGCCCCTCAAACTTAATAGGTCAAGGTTCTAAAGCCTTTACTTCTGAGACTCACTACTTGCCTGGCTTTCTCAACCAGGCAGTGTATATCTCAGTTCTTGCCTGATTACCCTCTTCCATGATTTTTCATTTACTTCTTCACTGCTACAGCCTATGCCATACCATGAGGCCATCTTCAAAAATGTTTCGCACTGTCTGTATTTCGTACTGCCTATGATCTCCAGTCTTTCAAACGCAGTGTGTCCTGGTATCTCGATATGAATGGATCTTGGGTTTGGTTCTCTGTTACAGTATCTTGTTTTTGTCTTTTCCTGGAGGGAACAATCTTGTGGGCACCTGGCCTTTGGTTCCTTCTTTCTTACACACACAAAAAAAAGGGACAAAAAAAGCAATGTAAAGCCCACTTCCTTCTGCATTCAGCATTATGAAGAATATAATTTAAAAACTTTAAAGCACTCTATTTTTGCTCTGTATTATAAGCTCCAAAATAAATTGAGAGTACCGGTATGCTTACAGTTATATTTCTGAACAAATAAAAAGAAAATAACTGCATACTGTACTAAGAAATCTCAACCTTATCAAATCAAATAAAATATGATGTCATGCTTCCTCTTATGGGATAATCATACTGTGGCTGGCCATGGTACAGATGGTATCTTCTATGGACTGGAAGGTAAACCAAGTGCCAAAGCTAGCTACAGTAATTACTTCTGAAGAGTTGCTGGCAACTGGCAGGAAGAGAATAAAGATGTGCAACAGAATTTGCAAACATGTGTGAGTCTTGGTTTAAGGATTATTACCTCACTTTACATGTGGCTAAGATTCCTGCCTTAGAGTGACAACTGTGTGGCTATATTCAGTTTTTTTTTTTATGGAGGTGAAGATGCAGTTGACATGTTGGTGATGATTGGCTGAATGCAACATGTACAAATAACATCATTGTATTTGAGTTAGTCAATAAGTTTCAATTCACATTACCGGCATTTATTTGAAATATAACGATGTTATTTGGACATGTTGCATTCAGCCAGTCATCACTAGCCTGTCAAGTGCATCTTCACCTTAAAAAAAAAAAAAGTATGGTTACTCAGCTTGTAGCCACATTTCACTTCTACAGCAGTACAGTACCGTCCTCCATACAGACTAATGGTGACCAAAAATCTACAGTACATCAAAAATTTTTATGCGGCCATTCCAACTGAAGAATATATATGTAAGGTGGCATAATTTCATGACCTCATGGGTTTTTTCTGGTATCTTCAAAATCCTGACAAAATACTGGTACACTGTACAGTATAAATATAGGCTATACTGTGTAAAAATCCAACCGAGCCAAAAAAAACACAAAGTCCTATTTTCATGTGATGAGTGAGATTTCTTGCTTACCTTCTGCAGGAAATAGCCAACTTTCTGTCTCTCCCCTTTATTTTCTTTTGAATTTTCCCCATCAAAACAAAAGTTCCCACCAGGTTCCCGTACTCAATAGGAATGGGGTTAGGGGGGTGGGGGGGGGGGACATTTCAAACACTGGCCATTTAAAGCAGAAATTAATGTTAATTTTGATCAAATCATTAAAATGGTACATTTTTGCCTTTACACCAAGCTCATGCTGGGGAAAACCAATAGGCCTACACTATCATACCTACAATTCTATGCTTTTTTTTTTTTTTTTATAAGCATCCCATGGAAAGTACTCATTTCCAAAATATTAATCAAACTATCATCTTACAAAGGGTCAATAGTGCACCTTCCATTTTTTGGTACCAATAATGAATGAGAAAATTAATCTGTCCAAAAATAAAAATCCATGTTTTGGTAATAAACCAACCTAGTTCCATATTAGCTAATCATAACCTAACCATAATACTTTACTGTACATATATGTCTCGAAGAACAAGGGAAAATGGTGGCCTACAAATGGGATGTCCAAACAACCCATACATTCCAATGGGATTTAAATTGCTCTATAGGGTATGTTTATACACATGCTTAGAATTACAAACCCTAAACGGTAGTTACTTTAGGCATACTGGTTTTTCCCAGCTTGAGTTTCGTATATAGAAAAAAAAGAAAGAAAGAAAAGGGAAAAAATTAACCACCATTTCAAAGACACGCTGAAACTAAAGGGACACTCATTGGAGCACACCTCTCTGACAAGAGCAACATAATTTCCAAACCACTCTTCATAATGGGTTAGATTTTCTCATCATTGATTAGGGTTTCACAGAAGGCGTTTTCCGGATCCAGCATCTGTAATACGATCCGGATCAGTCCCAAAGGTTAATTGACTGTTCCCTGGGACATGAACTATCTATCCACCAAATTTGGACCAAACCTTTTTTTTTTTTAGTTTTCAAGTACCGTACCGGGTAATTCTGCTAACAGGCATCAGACCCCAAAATTAATCAACTGTTTCCCGTGACATGGGCTATCTACCCACCAATGTTGGTCTGCTAAAGTCGGCATCACACTGGGACAAAAGTGGCTAACACGCGAGCCAGTTTTGTGAGCTGCTAGCCAAACTGACCCACGGTGAACGAGATTTCGCTTTCGATGCGAAATTGATAATTTTCACTCACAGCTTGTTGGTGGGATTAGAACTCAAATGAGCCTATATTAATTTTGTAACTGGTAAGAAAATATTGTCATTCACAAAAGGAAACTTTAACTAAAACTGTCAAGTATAATTCTTGTAGTTTTTATTCATTTGTTTGTGGAAGGTGGGGGCACTTCCCATCCACTCACTCAATGTAGTGCTGCTCTCAAGTGTCTGCCCTTTCCTCTCCTCCATCCTCTTCTTTCTTTCTTCATCCTCCTGCCTACGGTTGCCTTTACACTCCCTCTTCTTGTCTTTCGTTCATTCTTTGCTCTTACTTCTGCCTGTGGGTGACTCTACACTGAGTGACAAGCCAAATTGTTTCCTGTACACCAGGAAACCATTTACTATGGTGGGTGGTAACCATATAACCAAATCTTGGCACCTGGTGGTTTAGTGGGTAGGTAATTATGGCCCTCCAATTGGACTGAGCCAGTGAAGGTTTATATCATAGGGGTGGTTGGTGTTCATTGCTCAAGTAATGCCACTCAGGGACGAGAGTGGCTGGTCACTCTCAAACATCAGGGCCAACTTGCCTAGCCCCAGGCTCCTACACTCCTCATGGGGCAACGTAGGATTGGATAATAGATGTTTTATTCTTGTGACATAAAATAAATATTTGGACACTCAGGTGACCAGCTGCAGAGGCTGTCTGTTTTGTTTCCAAACAAGTGGAAATCAGGTTGTGACCAACATTCAGTATGGATCCTGCAGCATGGAAAACTCTCACAAACTGCCTTAAGGCTCTGGAGTTGCTGAGGTACATGAGGCAGTTGCAGAAACTGAGGAAAAGGGAGTGGCTACTCCGTGGTGGTTTGTTTACAAATAACCAAGAAGCGCCAAAGCAGACAACACTGCTAGTCATTTCGGCTCGCAAAAACACACGTGTGACGGCAACTCGACTTTGCTAGCCATTTCGCCTCACAAAAGCTGCTCACATGTCAGCCACTTTTGGCCTAGTGTGATGCTGCCTTGTCAGACGAAAAAAAAAAAACAGGTGGAAACATTCCTTGTTGGACAGAACCAGAATTGATACTGACTTGGGTTATGTTTGAGTAGGCTTCAGCATCTCCATCACGAAATACCAGAAGGATGTATGAAAAGTGGAAAGAAATCTAATAAACATCAAAAGAACAATGATAACAGGAACCAATCACCCTACTGAGAAAAAATACATAGTCTAGAAAAAAGTCTAAAAAATGTCACTAACAAGCATTTCTGTCCCAACAACCTTACCATGGCTGGTATAAAAACTCCACAGCTACTATACCTAGGCTGACCTTAAGTACAAACTGAAGCCAAAAGATGAAACCCTCATTACAATAATAACAAGGACCCATTCTGAACTTTCTAACATGAAAGTAAAGTAAGGCAGAAAAAATAATATGAACAATCACCCAACTCCGTCTCCACCAACACTATCCAAAAATAATTAACAGAATACAAGGCCGTAGCATACACTACGAAGTCCTCGAAATTCCAGGGTAGCAATATCATGAAAAACTTTTTACCTTAATTTATATGGAGTATACAGTCCTCCTCCTCAAACAAGTGCTTTGACGGAACACAATATAAGCCACAATGCTTAATCTCTGGGAGTAAACAGGTATGTGCGCCTCTAGTCCCTCCCTCTGCCCTAACCCTGGACACAAACAGCTGATGACTGTATCACTGAAAACAAAGTGTCAAACTCCTCTATTTCATTGCTCCCTTATATCAACCATCAATTCATATATGCTATACGGCCAAGAGAATCGTTCTCACAACTGGTTCTTAATATCCAAGATGAAGGTCATTATACTCACCCAAAAAATGGACAAAAGACGAGAACTAGATGAAGAAGGATGTACGCCTGCTAGTCAATATGGCGTCTGTCACTGCGCAGTCACGGGAACAGTTACGTCATGGCGGTAAACACGGCTACAATAAACCGACTTTCCTTGTTTTAGAGATGACAGTAGAGTATAGGATAAGTCTTGATGTAATTCTTGTTTGATCCAAAATCTTTTCAGACCCTAAAAAGTTACAGAACTATGAAACGTGCATGAAATACAGCCTGACAACCAAATACATTCCGTGTTCTTTATTTCGCTTGATTTTCTTCGAACAGTGCATTGCCATGTCAGATTGATTGTTTTCTTATATTTTCATACAAAATTTTGGATAATACGATAAGAAAAGTATTAAAACAAACGATCCCCGTCGTCGCGTTTATTATTGGAACCCGGGCCTGTGTCTGACTGAGGGCGACCTTGACTTGGACTTCGTGCCCATCCTTAAGTTTATTGCATGTCTATTTCCATTGAATAATAATAATGCGTTGCAGAGCATAGGTATTTGATATATGAATGCATAAAGTTATCTCTAAATTCGTTTTAGCCAAAGCACATAGTTTACAAGTGGGCAATAAAAACTGGAAGCGAAAAATGCAACCTTGTGATACTCCCATATACTGCTCCCGGACCCATATTATGTAATGTGTCAGTCTTTGTTAAACTATGTAGGCTGCTATATTTCGCTCCATGTAATGTGCGTCCTGCAAAATTTTACGAAAATGGAGTGATCGAAATTTGTAAAGGTATATAGTAAAATACGCCATTTTAAGTTAATAGTAAACTATCATTTATAATCATTCTAAATGAATATTGTATCTTTGTGATAGGATAAAGAAAATGGACACAGGTTCCACGCCTTCCTGTTATATGATTACCACCCACCGTCGCAAGTGGTTTTGTGGTTTCAGGAAAATAGGCTCGATGCTTCTAGATCCACCGGAAGGGGAAAGAAGTGTAACAAAAAGCGACAGGAAAGAAATGGAGAAATAGTTATAGAGGAGGGCAGACAAAGAAATTGCATGAATTATGGTGAAGGAAGAAGTAGGGAACACTACATCAAGCGAGTGGATGATGGTTGCTATCACCCACGTCCATCAGTGGCCTACAGGAAAGATACAAAGAGGATAATATTAAGGCTCTTGTGGACTTATGGGTATTTCCATGCATATTACTGGCAACAAGATGGATTAAACCTCAATACTGAAATGTTAACTGTTTGAAAGATATTTAATATTCCTATCCATGAACTGCCTGAATACTGCAAAACCAGTTTGAGAGACTGGAAGTTATTCAGTTTTGCATCTCCACTCACCAGAAACTTCACCACTTCCAACTTGGCAGAGCATTATTAATTAGATCAGCTGGGTTAACTCTTATGTCTGAAAAGAAACATTCAATCCTGACTGAATATATACTTTGTAGCATGGGATTCAATAAGTCTGTCAAACCAACACATATAGGGCATGACAAAAAAATGTATTCACCTGCTGGCAATGCTGCCATTTTCAGGTCAGTATTTCAAGTAATGAAAAAGACATGCTAATATGATGTGCTCTGTGCCTTTTGGTTAAAAATCTAAAAGGCCTGTTGCTTACCTGTGTTTAGCCTATAATCCATGAGGAGGAAGGGAAACCCTACAAGTAGTGCTATCCTGTCACTGCGGTAAGATGCTGGGAGCTAGTGGTGTTTGTTTTAAATCCTTCAGTCCTATCTATATTTTATTTCAGTATCCTTTTCTTAAGACAATTTTATTCAACTTAGAAATTATCTTTAGTGGTGAAGAGGTCTATTAAGGCTGTATCTAGCCTTTCCAGTTCAAAAGGTATACCTCAAGCTGAATAAAACTGGCAGAAACCATGAATATAAAGCAAAAGGCATCAGATTGACAAGGTTAAAATTTTATTTTATATTCTTTTTAATAATCATCCCAAGTCTTGAAAATAATGGTCTTTTTCAATCATAACCATCAGTTACAGTATATACCTAATTATTATGATTACAATATTACTTAAAGCATTTTACTTTTATTTCCTTGACATTCCTGTTTTAGCCTGCCAATGCTGCATTATTTTATTCACCTTAGGCAGGACATCATAAGCATAAAAAACTTTGGTTACCATTTTTTTTTTCATTCATTCATCATCTAATCCTGTGTTGCCCCATGAGGAACACACAAGCCCAGGGTTAGGCAAGTTGGTCCTGACATTTAAGATGAGAGTGACCAGCCTGTCCTGAGTGGCATTAAATCAGCAATAATCCCCAACCATTCCTTGCATATAAACCTCCACAAAACCACCATGCCATAATTTGGTTATAATAGCTACCACCCAGCATAGTAAATGGTTTGCTGGTATACAAGCAACCATTTGGCTTGTCACAGTGCAGAGCCATCTGGAGACAGAAGGAAGGAAAGATAAGAGGAAGAAGGAAGAAAGAGCAGTCATCCGAGAACAGCGCTACACTAAGTGGATGGTGAGTGGCCTTACTTTTTTCTTTTAACCTCCCTTTATAAAAATTATGAAGAGGTTATAAAAACAATCAATTAGACCACTACCATTTATTGATGTATGTCTGTAGCTACAATTTCTTAATATTAAGTGAAGCAAGTTACTGTTGTGGGAGAATACTGTAACTACAGCAATCAAAACAATTGCGGTAGAAATTCTGACAAAATTATTGTGCATGATGTAGCAATATCAGTCCTATAACATATGCCATATTACATAACACCTCAAGCTTTACAAAATAGGGCCCACATTAGGGCAACATGCAGCATCAGAACCCAAGTGAATTCCACAACTAGATCCTGACCTTTGTGCCATGATGGCTTATCTCATGACATACTGACCCCTTCAAGCAACTCATTCCCTAACAGCAAAAGCATCTCATCCCATATCTACCCCCCTCTGAGTATGCATCCAAGGGTATGCAACTGTAGTTCAGTACACTAGAGGGTACTTTACATAGATAACCTTCTCTTCTTTCCAGACATAAAGAAAAAATAAAAAAATAAAATAAATCCTGGTGGTAAGACCCATGCATATACAGTAACTGCATAATCTGGTATTCATAGACATGGACCACTGCTTGACCCACTCTGTACTGAAACTTCTCCCTCCCCCCCCAATGCTACCTGCAGATGAACTTATTAAACCTGGTAAAGATTTTCTCATACTGAAAGGTACAATAAAGCCACTTTTTAGGTTTTTCACCTAAGGAAAGACCTCTTGAATGGAAATGGAAAGGGTTAACCACCCGCATCAACTAGTAATTCCATCACTTGCTGAATGTATGTCAACTGGGACCAAATACATGACGAGACAGCCACTATCAACTTATGATACAAATTCCTACAAGGCAACTCAGTTAATGAGTATCTGGATATTAATAAATTACAAAAAAAACAGGTGTGACCATGATTTACACCAATTTGGGAAGCACACTCTTGATTCATGGCATTAATAACTTAGCTTTGAAATTATGATGATGATAGCTAAGTGCTACAAAATTAACTAATGCTTCTTAAATCCTGTATTCTGCACAACTATGATATAATAAAATTCAAGATAAATCATTTAATATAAATATCAACACCAGAATACAGAAATGCAACTAATATCACATCACTCACACAGTACAAATGAGTAGGTCTACTTGAGTAATAACTTTTGTTGAAACATTGACAAGGAGCCTACACATGGTGGCATGTGTCCCTTCCATGGATTGAAGCAACTGCAGCATCCACACATAATCTAAACCTCATTTTTCAATGCAACTTGCTATGGTGAGGGACCCTGACCCAACCCTGGCAAGGTAGTCTACCACAAGTGGGGTTCCAGCTCCCTGCACAATGTATGTACAGTACTTACTGTACCAGTAGGACAACCCTGCAAAAGCAGCTGCTTACCTATAGCCAAAGCATCTACTCACCCAGACAGACTAAAGTAACAACTTTTGATGACCATATCCCATAGGAAAATACATTTGCATCAATCTTTAAACAAAGCAGCAACACTAATCCTACATAAATATATACCACTGACAAATGAAAATAAACTATGGAAACATATAAATAATGTTAACCGAATGGTTTTGTCTCAATATCTGTGACATTACTCTGCTAACATAGATGAGAAGACACTTAGACCTTCAAATTCTTTAATCGGTCAACATATCATAAAATTGAATTCTGAAGTACTGCTACTGAATAATGCATGAAGTACTCAATGATTATGTAAAACATGTCAGCTAAATATTAAAATCAAAGCTACTGCCTATGCAGTGATGAGGACTGTCATACAAGTTACCAATTTATAGTCCTACCATTTCCTTACGCAATTACACAGCATATACAAAAATATAAAATGCTTAAAATCCTCATATCCAATCACTTATAATCTGAAGGTGCTAATAATCACCAGATCACAAACCCTGTTTCCATCATCAAAAATTACCACCACATAATTCCATGCTGATGTTATGCTTATGCCTAATTCTGTGTTCATCTGTAGCTCACAAGGAACCAGATTTACTTTTTTTTTCTTTCCTCATTTCTCTCCACATCTGAAATTATGATGTAAGAATGGAGCATCAATAATCCATTTAAACAATGAAGGTTAGGTTTAGCTGTGGGAAACATCAGCAGTAAAGACAATAAAAAAGGCACACATCAGTAAGAACTGTAGCTTTGAAAAAGAATAATATACATGAAAATATCCAATATTCTATGAGTTTAAATCAAGTGATGGAAAATTATAGATTAATACAGTGGATCAAATTCCTCCTGTAAGAGCTCTAAAATAGATACCAGCATAGTAATAAGAGGTTAACTTAGCGGCGAACAGTAGTCCACCCTTCTTCATCTGGTTCTTCTCGAGGTGGTCGTTGCTTCTCCTCCCTTGGGGGTGGGTCCTCTCGTCTTCCATCATCACGGGAACGCCAAGGGTTGCCAGCAGGGCGCCTCTCATCTCCTCGCCTCTCATCTCCTCGCCTGTCATCACCTCCTCCACGACGATCATCTGGGCCCCCAGGACGCCTGTCTCGAGGGCCTTCATCTTGCCGAGGTCTAATTACAGAACACAATGAATGCTCAATGAATCTAAGAAAAACAATATAAATTATCAATGGCTGACAAATGTTATCTTGCTCCTAATACAATCTCAAAGCAGCAAACAAAACTATTATTATAAATACAGGTAACAATACATAAAGTGCTGTCATAAAAGCACAACAAATCATAAAACTGCTCCCTTTTGCAGCAACCATCTCCTTTAGCTAGTTCACTGAAAATGGGTGAAATATCTTCATACACAAATACGGTAGAAATGTCATCTAAATGTTTTAGAAATGTGAAAACCTTAGGGAACATCCCCTTGGGCATGGTTTTGAAGAGATATCCTGAGAATATGTACTACACTGGTAAACCATTTTATAGTCAACTGAGGACCATGCTCCATCTACTGATTTTTTGGTTCAAATGATACCTCCTGCTGAATTAACAATATCCATCGTACTGGGTGTGATAGAACAGACCTTTACTACAAAATCAGTCATTACATGGTCATCAAATTTAATGTGATAAATTTGGAATTAATGTACGACAAACCAGTACTATTCAAATGTACTGATAGGAACTGAAATTTGCTTCACTATTCAGAACCTCATGTGTATGTAAGATTTACTAATTGCAAAGTTACTTACATGTCAAAATGTATCTAAAAAGTAAGTATAATAAATGTGAATCAACTTTTTTACCTGTCCCTGAGAGGAGGTGGACCGGCTGAACGCCATGAACCTCCTTCATCAGCACGTGAGGGGCCACGGTCAGGGCCGCCTCTCCTGTCATCCACGTCTATGCGCCGCCCTCCAAATCGGTCATCACGGCCCATATCCCTCCGTCCACCAAAGTCACGATCTCTGCCCAAATCTCTGTCCCGGTCACGACCAAAATCTCTGTCTCCCCTACTAAACTCGCGGTCGCCCCCTCGACTGCCAAAATCACGGTCACCACGGCCAAAGTCCTGGTCACGGTCACTACCTCGGCCAAAATCACGGTCACGATCTCTATCACCTCTGCTGCCAAAATCACGGTCTCTGGGTGGTCCTCTGCGCCAGCCACTATCACCATCCCTCTCCCTGTAACATATGACATAAACTCATAGTTCAACATAACACTACATACAGTACAGCATGACAGCAGTGCAATGTTTTTTTTTTTTTTTACTTGCTAAAAGGTCTACAGTAGATCAAATGAAGATTGCATATTAGTTTTATTACAACAAAGTATATACAATATAAATTCATATATAAATAAACAACAAAAACTCAAAACTGGTAATTCAAACGGTGAAGATAAAAAATTAATACAAACTATAAAACACCAAAAATGCAAAACCTACCAAAGTGTCAGCCTTGAGCCCCTAGACCTCAAAGAGATAATGTGAGACTCGCTGTTACTTAAAACTGTCACAATTCTTGAATGTACAGACAACCACGAGCAATAATTCACCAACAATCCACCAACACTGTGTCCTGCCTTTGATGTCTCTCAATCCTCCCAAAACTACAGAGCTAACTTTCTTCTCATACACCTTTGTTTTGTCCTTCAAATAAATATCCCATGAAAATGTTTTATGTAGCTAACAGCTGGAGAAGAAGTCTGCAAACTTTTGTTCATGGTTGTACAGTCTACATACATACCTTTCATCCCTACTGCCAAAGTTGCCTCTCTCATCTCTGCTCCCAAAGCGATCATCTCTGTCTCGGGGGAACCGATCATCCCGATCTCGAGCAAAGCGGTCACTATCCCTGTCTCGTGCAAAGCGGTCACCATCCCTGTCACGGGCAAAGCGATCACCATCTCTGTCCCACCCGAAACGGTCATCTCTGTCCCGTCCAAAGCGGTCACTATCTCTGTCCCGTCCAAAGCGGTCACCATCTCTGTCCCTGCTAAAGCCACCCGACCGCTCCTCCCTGTCTCGTCTAATATCTCTCGGAGGGTCTTCACGCCTGCTGTCTCTATTGCCCCGGTCCCTGGCTGGAACCACTGGCTCCTCCTGGCGAATATCTTTGTTGCCAAGATCCCTAGGCGGTGGAGGTGGTGGTGGTGTCCCCTCATCTTCGTTGTTTTTAGGAGAATCATCATCCTTGCGTCGCCAAACGTCAAGCTTCTCTCGCTGCTTTTCACGCCAGGATCCTGAATTAAACAGTGCACAAGGTGATATATCTATGACTAATTGGGAGTTTCAACACGTATTTCTGAACACATTTTGAAGTTATGGGTTACGCAGAATAAATGCATATACCGTATGTTACACTAACAGAAGCCGTATAACAGAACTTTCCTCACACAGATCGGTAAAGGTAACAGTGTTGCCAACATTAAGGAAATGTTAATTTCACAGTTCAATTGTGAACAGCACTGTTAGGATATATACCACCACATAACTAATGATAAATGAGTGTCTGCACACACACACACACACACACACACACACACACACACACACACACACACACACAAGGTGTTTAGTCAAATAAACGACAAACATACCAAATTAATGTTTGAGATAGTTTTAAAAATTTGTTTCACTGTGACTCATTAAACAATGTCTCCAGAAATAGAGCTACCATAGCTAAATACCATATGACACATGAATAAAGTACAAAATATACATCAGGTTATAATGCTTTTCAGTTATTAACCCCATGCCATAATAGCAACCCGTATGAAAAAAATAAAAAAATAAAAATGAAAATAACCACTACAATGAAAACAAGGACAATCACCAACCCACGTACAGTAGTGCTACACGTATTTAAGTTCTGTGCGGGTGGGGGAGGGTGAGGATTAACAGTAGTCCAGTATATCGTTGGTCTAGTGCTTTCTGCTCATCACTGACTTGTTTCAGATTAGGACCAGTGCCTCGCATGTCAGTTTCCACTGATCTAGTTATGGTCACTGTCAAGTACAGAACGAACTCTATGCTCACCTAAACCTTGAATACTAAGGGATGATGATCGACAAACATCATGGACACAGGCCACAAGTACCAACCTGCAGCGTGTTGGGACAAGAATCTATCTTGCTGTATAGAACTTTCAACCATGTTCTGAAGAAGAGCATGGCAAGAAAACATTTCCACTGGATAGAAAAATGGTGGACGAGTGTATTGGAACCTAAATCTCAATTTTAGGTACCTGGCACATTCATCGTTACTTGACTAAACGCCTTATATATACACACCAGGTCTATGACCAGGTAGGCATGATTTAACAGCTATACCCATCTCATGACTATATCCTATTTGATCGACCTGTGCAGCTGAGATGTATGAGGCACGTAGATGTGTCTGAATCGTAGCTGCTGATTGGATGCCGATGATTTACATCTACACCTCTTCTTACTTTAACACATATATATTTATATTTTTAAACAGTCTTCAATACAAGCAGCCAGATTAAATATGGAATAATTTCTGAAGCTAATAAAGTCAAAATTAGCTTTAAAAGTTTACTGTTATCACAGAAAATTAAAGATTATTATAAAGTTTTACAAAATGATGAGTGAAGTTTGAACCAAATTATCCACCCACGGCGTACACCCTTGTCCGCATGTTGCATTGCATCCACCCTTGGTGTACACCTACATCCGCATGTTTTGCTATAATATCCACCCACAGTGTACAACTACATCCGCATGTTGCACTACAATACATGAATGCATTTACTTCAATGACATCATCATCAGCCAATCAGCAGCTGCGAAACAAACACACCCTACTTGCCCCATACATATCACCTGCACAGGTCAATCAAACAGACTATAACAAGTACTTGATTAAAAGTTCACTTACATTAAAGATGCTCCTCCCTTTCAAGCTGTTTTATTACTGAGCAGCTATTACTCACTTCAAAGTTCATAACAATTTACTTTATTCCAATTTTTTTTTTTATAACTCCTTTTCCATGAACATGAGAATGGAAAGCCATGTCACTGAAAGTAGTAATAAGTGAGAATAATTATTGTGTTTTATTCCCTCCCATCTCACCTTGGGCCCATCCAATCTCAACACCCGCACGCCACACACCAGATCGCTCTCCACCCTCTTCCTTTGAGTCAGGTGTTTTGCTTGGCGCTTCTCGCTCCTCCTTGGGTGCTCCTCGTCGCCAACCACCCTCTTCACGTCGCCCAGACTCCCTCTGTCTCTCCTCAATTTCAAGTTCTCTTGCTGTAAAATATCATCATCATCATCATCCAGACCTCTTTTTCCAACCCTAGGGCAGGATAAGAGGTAGCAACGTCCAGAAAGCCAAAGTTTGCCCAATTCAATGGGCCACGCTTCCAATCACTCATCATTCAAGCCCTCGAAATCCTGGCTCAATCTGATAGGCCAAAATTTTTTTTACCACATTCTGTAGCTTCAAATATGCCTATATGATCATTATCATCATCTAATCCTGTATTGCCCCATGAAGAGCGTAGCAGCCCGGGGCTAGGCAAGTTGGTCCTGACATTTAAGATGAGAATGACCAGCCTCACTCATCCCTGAGTGGCATTACGTGAGCAATATACCCCAACGACCCCTTGGATATAAACCTGCACAGACTCATTCTGACTGGAGTGCCCTAATTACCCACTAAACCACCAGGTGCCATAATTTGGTTATATGGTTACCACCCTGTGTAGTAAATGGTTTCCTAGTGTACAGGAAACCATTTGGCTTGTCACTCAGTGCAGAGTCACCCATAAGCAGAAGGAAGAGGAAAGAATGAAGGAAAACAAGACAGAAGAGGTTGTGTTGTGTCACCTGGAGGCATAAGGAAGAGGAAACAATGAAGGAATGAAAGACAAGAAGACCGAAGGAATGAAAGAAGGAAGAAAGGAAAGAGCAGTCACCCGAGAGCAGCACTACATTGAGTGACTGAATGGTGAATGCCTGCCTACCACCTATGTAAGAAGCAAAAACAATGATAAATGGTCTAATACATCAGTGCCCTGAAATTACTTTCTTTCCAATGAGTCCTGCTTTAAATAATACACTCCTTCCCTCCCTAACTTGATAATGACCCTACATAATAGTTTCCCAACTAGGCCTATACATTACTTCCTCTCTCAAGTTAATCAATATCATGCTTTCTATAATTTTTAAAGGCTCCAACATGCTTGCATGTGTCAGTCTTGGTCACCAACTGGCAGCTCTCCATGCAGCTCGATCTCTGGCAGCTTCCCTTTTCAGTCCCTTATCCCTTAGGTCATGTTCAGTGACATCATCCCAGGTCTTTTTCAGTCTACCTCTTGCTATCCTACCTCTAACATTAACACTTCTCACTTTCTGCACCCAATTATCATCCCCCATCCTCTCCACATGACCAAACCATCTCGATCTACCTCTCCTCATCACAACACTGCAGTCCCATCCTACCTTTATACCACACAGTATGTGGGAACTATAGTATCATTTCATCATCCACACAGCGATGACTTCTACTATCAGACTATCCTATTCAATTTAAATGACACCCCTAAAAGTGAATATATTGGAAACAATCTCCATTAACCTTTTCAGTAAAATTATTTTCCGCTTTTACTGCTGTTAGATAATTTTATTCTCATTTGGAATGATCTTCATTTGAGAGGATTAATGAGATGGTCAAACAATTTTAATCATCTTTAGAAAGATGCCTCAAGGTGATGTATAATATTGTAAAATATTTCCTGTCACCTCTCTGTAGTTCAGCCTGGCGATCCAAGGCTGCTTTTCTTTCCAAGTAAGCTTGCTCCTCTCGCTCTCTCTGCTCCCTCTCCATGCGCTCTTGCTCTTCACGCTCCTTCTTCAGCTCCTCATCTCGCCGCTGCTGCTCTTCCTCAGCCTTTTGACGATAGTACCTCTCCCTTCGCTCACGCCGCCTAATGGACATATTAGATTTGTCAGTCTTGAGCTAATCCTTGACATGCTATTAGAGTATCTGACAATATACTGTATCTGTTCAGCTTTTGGCAACCTTGAATTCTTACAAGAGTAAATCTTTCCAGGGACAATCAAACCTTTACTTTAGCAATAATAACCAGTTTTTAAGTACAACTAAAACTGAGAGAAAGTTTTTAAGTACAACTAAAACTGAGAGAACAGTAGTTTAACTGTATCATCATCATCATCATCTAATCCTGTTGCTCCATAAGGAGCATAGAAGCCTGGGGTTAGGCAAACTGGTCTTGATATTTAAGGTGAGAGTGATCAGCCTCACTCATCCTTGAGTGGCATTATGCGAGCAGTAAACTCCAACATGTGTTCCTAATTTTGCTATATATACTTTGATACGACTTAAAACTTGCACTGTTAAAGATATCCCTGGGGGCTGCAATGAGTAGATCTGATACAAAACACAGAATAATGCAAACAAGTATAAGAAATTAAATATAAATGGCAATATGCATAGAATTATTAACTTGCTTGTGTGCTGATGATGTGGCTCTGAGGCCAGGAAGAGAAAGAGAAAAATATAAACCGGTAGTGAAATTCTTTGAATACCAATGTCCTTACCTCTGTTCCTTTCTCTCAGCAAGCCTCTTCTTTCTCTCGACCTCTAACCGCGCATTGAAGTCATTTAGTTTCTTCTCAACCTCTGAACGGCGAGCAGACTTAAGCTGCTCTAAGAAAGCAATGCGATCTTGGTGCATTCGTTTAAGCCGCCTTGAATGGTCAAGGCTCACGCGATGCTCTTCAACCAGACGCTTGACACGCTCCTCCTCCTGTGCTTTCCAGAAGTCCTTGTCTTTCTCCTGTATGGAATGAAAACACACGATCACTGATAAACTGTCAAACACAAATACAGCTATTCATATGAATCCTATTGGCATAAGCTGCCTCTGCTGCTCTGCCAGTGTATGTCACATCAGTAAACTTTCATTATTATACAGATCTGCAACATTTAAATGTTCACCTTCTCTTCTTCCAGCATCTTCTTAAGAAGGGGTATCTCAACCAATCTCTTGGCCCTTTCAAAATAGTCCACCTTCTTTTCTTGTGCCTTAAGTCTCTGCTGCAACTCCTTGCGCTCCTTTTCAAGCTCCTCAACCTGACGCTGCAGGATTTCCTCTGCACCAAGGTTTAGTAATTCCTGTGCAAAGTTAAGGAATAAAAAACTGATGACATTTTAAGGGAATAAAAGGAGTAACTACAACTAACAGGGGGCAAAGAAGAGAAACAAAAAGACATTTCAGCAAGAATTATCAGACTAGCTCACCATTACACTGGACTTTAACCTCATGAAACCAATTGATAACAGTCTCACAGATTAATAATAATAATAATAATAATAATAATGTTACATTAATCCCTATACTATCCAGACTCCCCACTTACCGGACATTTTGGGCCAGGGCCTTTGGGGGGGGGGAAGACATTTTTTTTCAATTGTACTTTGAAATTGGCGCGCAGCGCCGAACAGCTGTGTTTACGCTCGCTGCTTGTTTCCCGCCTTCCTCCATCCCTCCCAAGTTACCACCTAACTACCATCCTGACTAGACGCTCATTCAATGGATGCCGCATGTGCTTGTTTTTGTGAGTAAACAGTGAATAAACTGGAATCTCTTGCCACTAGGCCACATGGGAATTTAGTGTTGTGCAGTGTTATGAAATTTAAAATTCAGAGCGCAAAGATTAAGTACGGAGTGTAAACTGGCAGTTGAAACTGGCGTGGTGCAATTAAGAACAGAATGTGCAGTGTTAACCCCTCTGTGAGGCAATTGAGAATCCGCAGACATGCCCCGGGAGGCAAAAGTTTCGGGAAATTTGACATGTCATATTTTTATGATTTATGTGTTTGGGATGATGGATAATGATGAAATATCAATAAAAATAATAAAATAAATATATTTTACCTACCCATTACTAAAATTACAGCTGATGAAGCTGATGAATGCAGTATGGGTATTCCATGAGGATGCTGCAGAAAGTAAACAAACAACTTTTCTCTATCTGGTGTTTTCACTTATAGCTTTGAACAGAACATTCTTTCCTTATTAGAAAAACTTATTTCTTGCTTCTGTGTACAATTATTTTCAAAACAGAACTTGTTTCCATATTCAAAAAATTGTAATTTCAACTTCTGAACTTTACTTATGCTACCAGTAATTAGAACAGAACTTATTTCCTCTCATTCAACAAAACTTTTCTTCTTGTTCTTATAGTTTGAACAGAACATTCTTCTCTTATTAGAAAAACTTATTTCTTGCTTCTGTGTACAATTATTTTCAAAACAGAACTTATTTCCATATTCAAAAAACTAATTTCAACTTCTGAACTTTTACCTGTGCTTCCACTAATCAGAACAGAACTTATTTCCTCTCATTCAACAAAACTTTTCTTCTTGTTATCCATTACTTCTGTTTGGCTAGAACTTTGCAAGTGTGTGGTAGTCACGCCAACACTCAAAACATAGTGCGACACCACATTCTTTACACCATGTGCTCACTCGGTTGTTCTTCCACGGCTTTCTCACAGAATGAAGGCAGACAGGACATGATCGCTGTCCAGTCTTTCGGGTATGTGTTGGAGGCAGCTTTTGTAGACAGTGCCTATTGGCGAATCCCGTTGCTACAAGTCTGTCAGCAGCTAGTTCAGAGTGGCGTCCAGGACGGTCATTGTTCAGTGTTCCATACTTGGTGAGCAGTTGTCTCACCACTTCCAGAACAAAGTGCCTCAGTGACTTCTTCTTTTGGGTTTCTGCCTTGTACATATGGTAGGCATTCAGCATTGACAAATCAACCATATGAAAAAATAACTTCTTGTACCATTTTACGGTACGTCTGATACACTCCACAGTACCCATTTGGGCATCCGACTTGTCAACAAGTCTCATATTTTTTGTGTAATCAGTTACTACGTCCGGTTTGAGGACTGGTTCTTTTGTTCTATAGTCCACTTTTCCTGATGGAATCAAGTTGCCACGATGGAAGGTGCTCAGCATACAAACCTCCCGTTTATCTGTCCATCTGACACACAGCAAAGGATCACTTCTGTAGAGCTCACAGGTTCCTCGAGCACTACGTCCTCCAAACTTTGGAAGATATTTCCTGTTCTTCCGGACTGTCCCACAACTACCAGTGTTATGATCATGAAGGAAACTACACAGAGATGGGGAAGTATACCAATTATCAGTATACAAAACATGTCCCTTGTTCAGAAATGGTGCCATCAATTTTTTTACCACAGAGCCAGAAAATCCTAGGGGATCTCTTGCAGGTACATCAATATCAGTGCCAGTGTACACTATAATGTCTAACACTATGCCAGTTAGGCAGTCACAAATAACAAAAAATTTTTATTCCAAATCTGTGTCTTTTGGAGGGAATGTATTGCTTGAATATAAGTCTGCCACGGAACAGAATGAGACTTTCATCAATAACAAGTTTCTGATAGGGTGCAAAGAAGGAGCGAATACGCTCCCTTATCTTTTCAATTACTGGACGAACCTTCCAAAGGCGGTCATCAGTACTGGGATGGTTGTTGTCTGTGAAATGAATAAATCGCATGAGTAGCTGGTACCTGTCCCTGGGCATGTACTTGGGAAATATTGGGGTATGAATCAGTGGATCTCGGTTCCAGTAGTCACGAACATTTTGCTTCTTTACTTGTGGCATCAGAAGAGTGAGTGCAAGAAATGTGTACATTTCAGGTACACTGGTATCATACCAACGTTTCATTTTATTGTGTGGAGAAAAAGGATGTTTGTCCTTCATGAACTGATAATATCTATTGGTTTCTTGTACCAAATAATCAAGAATTTCACCATCAAAAAACAGGAGAAAATACTCCATTTCAGAACTGTTTTTGTCTACTCCAGCAGCCCTTGTCACTCCACTGTGAGTTGCATCAAATCTATAGCAATTTGGTATGAATCTATCACCATTTGCCCAGATAAACCCAGATCCACCAGCACTACCAATACCACCAGGCCTACGGGGAGGGTCACACACCCTGGGATCATCATCATCATCATCACTTAGGTCTGAATCATCATCACTCTCGTCACTCACGGGAATAAATCCATCA
>NC_137060.1:27056098-27091098 GCF_032717465.1 Coenobita brevimanus | reverse complement strand
ATTTGGTTACATGGTTACCACCCATCATAGTAAATGGTTTCCTGGTGTACAGGAAACCATTTGGCTTGTCACTCAGTGTACAGTCATCCATAGGCAGAAGGAAGAGGAATGAATGAAGGAAAGAAAGACAGAAGAGGGAGTGTAAAGTCACCCGTAGGCAAAAGAGAGAGGAAAGAATGAAGGAAAGAAAGACAGAAGAGGAACGATTGAAGAGAAAAAAGGGCAGACACCCAAAGCATCACTACATCAAGTGAGTGGATGGTAAGTGCCCTCACCTACCACTCCAACATTACCCCTTATGGATATCAGAGGGACCAGTATGTAGAAGGGTTCAAAATCAGTCAACACAGTCCAATCAGTTAACAAAGTAAAGCACTGTACAGCCCTGGCAGCACTTATATGATGAACCACAATGACAACAATGCAAGGATATACAATGGGAGATACAAAACCCTAACTGCATCTTGCTCTGCATGATGCTGAAGCATAATGAGATGTGTAGGTAGTCATGCAAGTGATTCAGGTCACTGTTGAACCTGGTAAAATAACACAGCGCTCCAATTTAAACTGAAGGTGGGATATGTCAAGCCAGTGAGCTGAACGAGCCACAGATGCCATGTGGTAAAGTTAAAAGGTTTAATGAAGATGTCAGAGAATTACATATCTACCAATGCTTTGCAGTTTACTTCACTATCCAGAATTTGTGAACAGATAAGCTGTACACTGATAATTTCCCCTTTCCAGTACAATTTTTTCTATTTCACATGAATCTGTTACTCCTACCCTTTATCCATCATCTAATCCACTACTGATTCAAGGACACAACAGTCTGAAGGTTAGCCTACTCACTTCATACATTTAAGACAGGAGTAACCAGTAACTCTCCTCTGAGAGACATACTGCATATACTTAAACCTTTACAGCATATAAAGGCCACATCTGGTTGATGTGCCTTAGCACAACTGACCACCAAGCACCTATTTAATGGGTACATGGCTATCATTAAATTTAGTACCATAAATGGTTTCCTGGAATACAAAAAACCATTCGTTCCATCACTCAGTCACCTGAAAGTAGTACTTTTTCAACTGGGAGGATAGTGAAAGCCTCCACCCATGACAGCTTCTGTTAATATTCAGCATAACTAGTCTTTCTACTGCTAAACCTCGGCTCCATCATTTACCTGTAAGTCATTGTGCCGGACCAAATCAACCAGAATGCGTTCAAGGTGAAACCCGGTGACGAAGACACTAAGTTGGAGCAGTCGCTTGAAGGTGATGGACTGGTAGAGTTGGGCCACCTGCTTCACCAACCTTGTGATCGTCATCTCTTGCAAGGCAGTCACATACTGGGTAAGGCCTGACAACAGAGGTGGAATGCTGGCATAACTCACATGGACATGTGTACAGTTGCCCATGCAGAAAGTGCATCCAAATAATCCAATGTATACAGACATCTGGCAGCTGCTCCATAGTAAACACACATAGATTTATGATTGATCACACAGCCCCTTCAGCCTGCACAAGGAGGACTGTGATTGGTTGGTGCTGACTGATGATTGGAAATGAAGACATTTATTTTTTTAATGTGTTACTGCATGTTATTTATTGACCAAATATTGTTTGATAGGGATATGCTTATGGTACAGTAATTTATGGCCATCATTAAAGTATGTAATGATGTAAATAATAGTAACGTTCAAAGGAGACTCTATACTCAATCATGATATCATGGCAACTGCACCAGCAGGTATTTCGAATATCCTTGATATTCGAAGCAGCAACTCCTGAGTTCTGACCAAAGCGAGTATTCTAGCTCATTGAAGTGTGTATCTGGCGAGAAGTAAGGAGTCCCATAAGAAACCACTAAAAGGCTGTGACTGTTGTGCTTCATTACATGGTATGTTATACAGACTGTGTGTAACCAGTGATTTCATGAAATCCTAAGGAATTCAAGAAGTGAGTTTAAAGTAGGATGGGTTAACATTAGACTAGTAAAAGCTGTGATTAGGTTAGGCTGGGATAATCTACATTAAGTTAAGGTTAGGTTAGGCTAGGTTAGTTATGATAGGTTGGGTTAGGTTAATTTAGATGAATGCTAAGTTATGTTAAGCATTCATCTAAATTAAATTAAATTAACCTAACCTAACAAAACTAGCATAACCTAACCTAAACTTAGCTATCTCACAGGCTGATAAGCCACTTTCGCTCATCCCCACTATCCTCCCTCACAAAGTAAGTTTGTCACCACAACAATCCATCCTATTTGTTGCCAAGACATGCTGTGATAGTGTAGCCGAGATCTATGGTCCCCTCATCACCTGTGTTCATGATGGAGTGCAATGAATCAGACACCAGGACAGGACACACATATTCACTGATCTCATGATTCGATCTTGATATCTGTTCTTCTTGTTACCCTTTTAGGACAAACATAATTTCTGTAACACTGTAATTAATTACATTTTATTACTCGCCAACACAAAACACCACAGTAGATATAACACCATATTAAAACAGTTGTCATGCAAGGTAATGACATAGTTTAAATAGTTCGGTCAAGATGTTTCGAATGTATTCTACTTGCCTCCTGTGTATGAAGGTGCCAGTTAATATGACTAAGGAATTATACGTGAGGATTTCCGTTATCCTTGTTTGGTCATCTCACTTAGTTACTGTTTTATAGAAATCTAATTTATATTATCATAAACAGCACTCTAAAGACACACATACACACTGATGGCTTTCACTTAACATAGTGTATAGGACAGGAAATATTAATGACAATATTATTAAGTGGTTCAGTGAATCACTTCCCTCCTTACAACTGATTGAGGTCCCTGAGTGATTCACACAAAAACATGTATTCACTATGGACCGGCTGCCAAATATCTTTATACATCCAATTACTTTGATGCACTTTCTACTTGGGCAGTTGTACATAATACTTTATATCCTCCGCAGCATATTAGCAAAAAAAAAAAAAAAAAAAAAAAAAAAAAAAAAAAAAGCGCTTAAATTTCCAGTTAAAAGATAAGATGAAAATGACAAATCATTCCTGAATCTTCAACAAATTTTAGAACCATGTTACAAATACCTGGTCAAGAGAAGCCATTTCGTAATTCGTAGGGGGTTAAATCGAAGGACGGTAAGAGCGCCTAGAATTATATATACCACTGGGGCACCGTGAGTCAGATTCAGCTGAGGCCCGGGTCAAGAGCGCAGGCCAGTGTTACCAACCCCCAAAGACCTCTCTGCCCTACACAGACACTAATATTACCCAACTTTTCCCTTCATTACCCTATGGCTCGGGATGAAATTAATACTGTACCAGTTGGTACTGTTTTCATTTTTATATGCCGGTATTTAGCAGCAACAAAAAATTGTGATTTCTCTTGTTTAGTGCAAGACTAGGGCCTGAGCAGCTGATGCCCTGTCAGCTACCAGAGTCATGAGATGCATTTTCTATAATGATGGGTGACTAATTACTTACCGTTGAAGCTGTATTTCTTTTGACACAGTAGACTCTAGAGGGTAACAGAGAATTTTTAAAAGGCAGGGGTTAAGATTATTCTAACCTAGCTGAACCACCACACAAAACTGCTAAATTCCAGCAGTTTAAGCTAAATTGTAGCAGTAATAACCTAATAAATCCTAACCTAACCTATTTCTAACCTAACTAAACCACTAAACGTAACTGTTAAATTTTAACTGCCATAATCCTAGCCACTCCCTTTTTCTATCTATCTATCTATCTATTGCCAGACGCCTCAATCCCGTTTGGGGTGGCCACAAACAAATCGCCTCCAAGTCGCCCTGTCCCCCGCCATTTCACCACCCTGCTCTCAACTCACACCCCCCTCTCTCATATACCTCTCCACCCCATCCCTCCATCTCATCCTCGGTCTCCCCCTCCCTCTTCCACCCTCCACCTCACTCACATACACTCTCTTCATCAGTCTTTCACCCTCCATCCTCTCCACATGGCCAAACCACCTCAGTGTGTTCCTCACAACGCTCCCTATCACTCCCTTTTTAAAATGAGTAATTCTTTTTTTTAGCATACAGGGTATTCCCTTTTCATATACTACATTAATTATCTTTTGCTGCAAAATAAGTATCACTCATACAAAAATTTTGTAGTGGAGTCTCTTTTATCCGAAAATCATGGGACTTTCAAAGTTTCGTTTAATCGATTTTTTTGGATACGAGATACTGTGATAATATGTAGGACACAAGGGAACAGTATTGTACTCACCCATCACCCATTTCTGGTGACGTCTAGCCCACCACCACCACCCCAAAAGCCATTCAACCATCACCAAAACACTTCATACACTGTACTAACTACGTACGTAACTGCACTTTTGTAACTGTAATAAAAACTGTCAACTTAAATAAATCTTCATTCAAATAAACTTAAATAAACCTTCACCAAAACAAAACCAATGCTCGCTCTAGTGACTAGCGGAGCAACCATAAACTAAAGTTAGTGGTGCGAAACAAGCCCGCCATGTTTGAGTTTTCGGATAGATTTCAGATTTTTGCGGTTAACCAAAATGAGAACGTTTTAGTAAAACTTACGGTTAATGGCATATTACAGTTAAAAGAATTTCAGATAAAAGAGTTTCCACTGTAATTACCCCACATTTCGTTAAGAGTTTGAAAACTTATCCTACTGCCCCACAGACCAGGAAATGATGCTGAATTACCCTACAGTTGGTAACACTGAGGCAAGCAGTGATGCTGCCAGCCCACCATTAACCAACGCACAACCACACAAACCGCGTGGATCACACTCGGACACAGAGTACTTTCTCGTACTTTCTATGGTATGGACTGATGTTGCATTTTTCGGAATTTATTCCAAAATATCAGACAATAGTCCGGTCGGCTCCTGGACTCCAATAAAGGCGAATTCCAGTGTAGTGAAGTCCAATATACAGTATAGAGGTTTTACTGTATTCTTTTTTCAGGTTCCTACCAAGCCTTCTACAACTTGGAAAATGGGACAGGATGATTATAAATTGATGGTTCACTCAATCTCTCAAACACCCTCTAAGCTGAAATATCAATACCTAACCCATTTACTGTGGTTTACGCAACTAGGGAACTAATACCAGAAGATTTTGTTCAACTGCAGCTTGCTCAGCAATTAAAAGCATAAAAAACTATCTTCAGTAACCCTTTCTCTGCAATGACTACATCTATGATTTTTTTTTTAGGCCAACAACACACAATCAATCCTATCCAGTTGAATAAACCTATAAGTCAAAGGTTTAAAGACAAGCTTTTTTCATACAGCAGAAGACAACTCACCGAGTTCAGGGTGCTCCTGAATCCACTCAATGTGGCCCTGCATGCGGATGCACAGGTGGAGGGGGTCAAACTCTACCTCCATCAAACGGTAAAGGTTCTGCAGCTCTTGGGGCACCGCTGACACCACATTGAAGCGGATTAGGTCCCTGCCAAAATTAACATACTGCTGATGGTAATTTCTAAAGAAGCACTCCATTAGCTATCTAAAGCAATCCTCACAAACAAATAGGGCAATTTTAAGGTCTTCTTTCTAGCTGTAATTAATGACATTTATCCACTCACTCGATGTAGTGCTGCTCTCAGGTGACTGCCTTTTCTTCTATTCCTTCCTTCCTCTTCTGTCTTTCTTTCCTTCCTTCCTCTTCTGTCTTTCTTTCCTCTTCTTTCTGTCTATAGGTGACTACACTGAGTGACAAGCCAAGTGGTTTCCTGTACATCAGGAAACCATTTACTACACTGGGTGGTAACCATATAACCAAACAATGACGCCTGGTGGTTTAGTGGGCAATTAAGGCGCTCCAGCCGGACTGAACCTGTGTAGGTTTATATCCAAGGGGTGATTGAGGTTTATTACTCACATAATGCCACTCAGGGATGAGTAAAGCTGGTCACTGTCATCTTAAATGCCAGGACCAACTTGCCTAGCCCCAGGCTCCTACACTCCTCATGGGACAACACTGGATTGGATGATAATGATGATGATGATGATGATAAACAAAAGGGTGTCCCTGCCTGCATCCAGTCAATTCAATCTCAACTGCCAATCATATGTTTTGCATACCTTATGAGGGAGACCCTGGTGGGAGGCTTAGGTAGCGAAAGCAGTGTAGCTAACTTATCAATCTTCTCCAGGGCAGATTTTTCAGTTTCGATAAAGCGGTCAAATTCTGGATGTGCAGAGGGCAGAGGGATAGCCAAGGTAGCAATCAGCACAATGGATGCTCGTTTTCCAACTTCCTCAGCTGTAAATAAATTGGATAATTTTGTTTATAATAATCAGTATATTTCACAATTAATGATATTTCATTAGTATACTCATATACAGTATATGAAAAATAGTATACAGTAATCCCTTTAAGACCCAGACACCTCAAGTCCCATACATTTTGGGCTTGGGTTCATTAGTCCAAGTCTCGGAACATTCCCTAAGCTATCCGGCAATCTCGGGGGGGGGGGACGATGTGTTCATCCCTACTCTAAATTTGCCGCACGGTGACGAACAGCTGTGTTTTGCTGCATAGTTCCAACAACGTCCGCTAGAGCACCCCTGCATCCTCCCCAGTTCCTGCCTACCTACAATCGTGACTGCACGCTCATCGCTATGGCTGCCCATGTGTTTGCTTTTGTGGTGGAGAGTGAATATACTGCAGTACCTCGCCACTAGACCACATGGGAATTTACAGTGTTGTGCAGTGTTAAGAAACTGGAATTCAGAGTGCAAAGGATTAAGTGTAGAGTGCAACATTGGCATGCTGCAACTGGCATGGCACAAGTAAGAAGAGAATGTGCAATGTTAAACAATTTTAATTCACAGTGCAGAAGATTAAGTGCAGCACAATACTGGATTACTGTACGTGCGGCACCTTCACCACTGTCAGAGCCACAGAGGAGGCGGGTTAATCTTCGCAATGGCCACGGATGTATCATAAGTACCCCGTACACTGCTAAATATTTTCCATACTCACTTCTAATTTCTCATTCTCTGGTTCCTTTTCATTTATTTCATGGTTTCTGTCCCTTATTTGTATGCATAGGGTCTTAAATAGGTGCTGTGCATGTCTGGCAGGGAGTTATTTAGGTAGCTTTCAAAGGTAGGTTGGGTTGGGGTCTACAAGTACCTGTCCAGGGGCATTTTTCCCTATGTCCCAGACAAAACCAAGTCCCAGACATGCCTTTGGCTCTATTACTTTGGATCTTGGAGGGATCACTGTACTACTTTTTCAGGAAGTTACATGCCATAAGACATCGGTTACAGTAAGTACTTTTCCTTCCATTATCCCTCTCAACTTATCATGCAATATATAATGGCAAACATGACAATCTTTGAGACTCAAATTTCTGCCCTTAAAAAAAATTAAATAAAAAATAAAGGGGGGTAAGGGGTCATATTATTTTTCAGATACAAATTATGCATATTAAATTCCTGTAGTGCATATTGTGACCATGGGTGATGAATGAGTCGACAGCACAGCCTACATCCACCATGGTATCAACCAACTCTACAAGCACAACCTATTGGAGCTCATGTTTGGTGAATTATATTTATGTACTGACATCATTAAGGTAATATGCCATACTGCAATGTAATTAGGTATGAATAACCTAAACAATCTCTGGGCTACCATTAGCACAAGTATCATGGACAACAACAGTCATCACCTAATATGGTTGCAGTTCAGTGCAATGTTGTATATAAAGTACGGCAACAAATTTTTACATGCACATACAAGTACTGTAGTAGTTAACCATTACATGGAAACTGTAAAATTACAAAAATTATGCTGTTTAATGATGCTCAACAAACCTCCAGAGAGTACCAAATACCATCAATGACCTCTGTTGTTACACTGCAATGATCTTAATGTAATTCATCAAAACCATAAAATATACAGTACTTGAAAATAGACTAAGATGAACAACCCTAATTCAGGGCTTTAAAATTGTATGTACACTTTGATATGCATGATGATGCAATCCCTAATGTGTCCTGGGGAAGTAATTAATGAGCTCAAAGTAAGATTCTGACAATACCATAATTATCTTACAAGATAATAAGTGGCACTGGAGAGCAAACAAATTTTTAAAAATAAAAATGACAGGGCTCTTAAATGATATGTTTGAAGTGCAGAGAGTACATATGATATGGAATAATATGATTCATGAAAGGTGCGGGCTAGGGAAGTCTGTGGACACTTGAGTCAAAGAGTGTGTGGTTAGATGGTAAGGTCATGTAGACAGAATGAGTGTAAATAGATGTGCAAATGGTATATCTTAATGAGTTTGAAGATGGGAGGTGTTGTGTAGGCCAAAAAGGTGGACAGATACAGTAAAGGAGAATGTGGAAATAAATAAATAAATAGTATCGAGGCTGACGAGGCTAGAGAACTGACAAAGGGTCAAACTGGTTTGATGGTCTGTACTGAGAGTGCATGATGGGTTTGGATAAGCTTTTTTAACTTTACGATTGTCAGACAGACTCCTGTCGGACTGGTGAATGTGAAGCTACGTGTGGAAAAGTGTGCCTATCAGGTAGAGCCAGGATTCCTGGGGATTGAATGGTGACAGCATGTGTATACTGCCCATTTCATTGGGTACTCTGTTGACCAGTTCTCCCACTATCGCATTCTTTCCTTCTCCTCGATTTCTGTATCCTATCTTACCTAACTGACTGGTGGGAAAGGTGGGAGGATGAGGATTGATGATAAATGACAATATGGTGTTTTTCCCAAAGCTTTACGATGCAATTAATGTCAGCAGTCACTTATCCCACGCACAGAGGAATGATGCAACATCAAAATGCTGAAAGGGTTAAGGATTCCCTGAAACACAGTAATATCAAATTCTGATCTTTCAGTTATCTTCCTGTTTAATTAAATCTATTAAAAACAAGTTATATTTACCAGTAATGTTCTTCTTCTGATCACGTAGAAGCTGGAAAAGCTTGAAGAGTGCAGCTGCATGGAAGAGCATGTTGCCAGCCTTCCAGAACACCAGTGACAGCTTCTGGTAGTAAGAGGCCATTACATGGGGCTTGGGCATCTTCTTAGACTTGTTCATCAAATCAGAAATATCTTCAATGGCCTTGTAAGCTTCCTGCCACAGCTCCATCTTTATGGCATAGTTCAGCTGCTCCAGCCGAGTTTCAAGATTCATCTGCGGAGCAAATTTTATAACAAACTAATAAAGTATAGTGAATCTTCCAACTACCATATATATAAGGATAAAAATTCCATCATGACTGCCAGATTCTATCTTAAAACTTTCTACTGCACAATTTTATACCCTCTTAAATCCCTTATGGTGGCTACTGTATGTTTCTGATAGATTGAAAAAATAAATAAATAAATAAAGCATCATCATGGCAAAATTTGCTGCATAAATGGTGCCTTCATTCTATTTTTAACTCTCTCTCTCTCTCTCTGACATGCATACAGTAGTCATCATCATCATCATCAACAGGACCTCCTTTCCCATCCTAGGGCAGGGTGAGGAGTAGCAATGTCCAGACAGCCGAAGTCTGCCCAATCCAATGGGCCACGCTTCCATTCACTCATCATTCAAGACCACAGAATCCTGGCTCTATCTTATACACCAAAAACATTCACCATATTCTGTAGCGTCACATTAACGTATCCGATAGAGTAAATCCGGATTCTGTCAAGTTAAAAGGGGGTGCCAAATCCCTGATCATGCACTTCTCACAATATTCATCCATGAAGCTCGATCTCATCAGTCCCCTAGCCTCACCAACCTCCATACCTCTCTCCCTCACATGCTCATCCACCATATCCCTCCATCTTTTCCTTGGCCTACCTTGCCTCCTCCCTCCAAATTTGCTCAGATACACCTTTTTCACCAATCTATTCTTATCCATTTTCTCCACATGACCAAATCATCTCAGTAAACTCTCATCGATTCTGATGTCCACAGACTTCCTCACTCCGCATCTTTCACAAATCACACTATTTTGTATCATATCTACTCTGTACTCTACATACATTCCTCATCAGTCCCACCTCCACAGCTCTCACTCTTTATTTTTCATTTTCATGTCACACCATAGTCTCACATCCATAGCTATGTTAAAGCTGGAACTAACACTCCTTCATGTAAGCCCTGTGCAACTGCAACAATCAAGCCTCTGTTTCTTATCAAGGCCTTCATGGCACCAGCTACTTTCCTTCCTTGTGTCATTCTACTTTCCACTTCTTTTGCATACTTTCCTCTCTTTTCTATCACTGTACCCAGGTATCTGAACTCTCTCACCAATTCCTCTCACTCTCTCCATTCACTGTAATATCACACTGGGAGTCACCTCTCTTGAAAAAAATCACTTTACTCTTTTCTACAATTACTTTCAAGGGATGATGTTCACAGACATCAGCAAAACTCTGTACCAGCCTACCAAGCTCTTGTCTGGTATTTGCAAGTAGTACTGCCTCATCGGCATACAACATCCATCCATCATCCAATCCTACGTTGCCCCATGAGAAGCATAGAAGCCAGGGGCTAGGCAAGTTGATCCTGACACTGAAGATGAGAGTGACCAGCCTCACTCATCCCTGAGTGGCATTACATGAGCAATAAACCCCAACCACTCCTTGGATGTAAACCTGCACCGGCTCAATCCGACTGGAGTGCTGTAATTACCCACTAAACCACCAGACGTCAAAATTTGGTTACATGGTTACCACCCAGTGTAGTAAATGTTTCCTGGTGTACAGGAAACCAATTGGCTTGTCACTCAGTGTCGAGCCACCCACAAGCAGAAGGAAGAGGAAGGAATGAAGGAAAGAAGACAGAAGAGGAAGCGTAAAGTCACCTGTAGGCAGAAGGACGATGAATGAAGGAAAGAAAGATGGAAGAGGATGAATGGAAAGAAGGATGGAGGACAGGAAAGGGCAGAAACCCAAGAGCAGCACTACATCAAGTGAGTGGATGGTGAGCACTCCCACCTACTAATTATATCAGAACACATTAAGGTGCTCTATCATACAATGTATAAAGAAAATAATGAAATTTGTCATGAATCAGGCAACTTTTATAACTTACCTAAAACTAACTCTCAACTAACCTGCTGAGTTTCTGGGTTGTTGAGATTAACTGCAGTGGCTGAACCTTGCTGCTTCTGGATGTGGGACAGATGGGTACGAAGGTTGTCACATAGCTTTCGGAACTCTGTCTTTCGGCTGTACTTCTCGCAAAACTTGAATGCCTGTTGAGATTATTTTATAGCTTTATGTGTGTAATCATCCTATTTATCTATCTATTTATTGCCAGACGCCTTAATCCTGTGAAGGGTGGCAACAATCAAATCGCCTCCATGTCGCCCTGACCCCCGCCATTTCACTGCCCTGCTCCCAGTTCATACTCCCCACTCTCATATACCTCTCTACTCCATCCTTCCATCTCATCCTTGTTCTCCTCCTCCCTCTGCCCCCCTCCAACTCACTCACATACACTCTCCTTGTCAGTCTCTCACTCTCCATCCTCTACACACGACCAAACCACGTCACTGTGTTTCTCCTAACGCCTCCTGTAACAGCCACATCCACACCTCAATGCTCCTTCATTTTCTTATTTGTCAGTCTGTCTCTAAATGTGACTCCACATGTTCCTCTCAAATAACTCATTTCCACTCCTCTCACTCTCGACTTGTGTCCCTTCAACAAGGTCCAAACTAACTTCCACATGTTAGAGTTGGTATCACAATACTGTCATGCAGTAATTTTATCACTTCCATGATCACTTCTCTGCTTCTTATCACTGCTTTCAAAGAACCAGCAACCTTTCTTCCTTAATGTACCCTTTCAAGCACTTTACCCTCTAAACTTCCACCTTTACTCAACACATACCTAAGTACAGTACTTAAACGCACTCACATTTTCCATTTCCTCCTCACCCTACTCATTTCATCAACATCATCATCAACCAATCCTGTGCTGCTCCATGAGGAGCATAGGAACCCGGGGAAAGGCAAGTTGGTCCTGACATTTGAGATGAGAATGACCAGCCCCATTCATCCCTGAGTCGCATTACGTGAGAAAGGATAGGCAGAATCCTAAAAAGAAACAAAACATTAGTGGAACTACCAACAGAGCAGTGAAATTAGCCATGCATTCACTTTTCCCTGAAGCCTTTGAATTCTTGGTTTGATTTATCATGTAAAAGAGGATACTACTACTACAGCCACATACTTATCAGAAACTTAACAGCAATACCATATTTGCCCACACTACAAGTTTTAGGCTGAATCAGTAGAGAGGCAGCCTGCAGTCCTGATGGACACAGGATCGAATCCTGGCTGGGGCAGGGAACAGTTTAAGGATCTGAATTTCCTAAAAGGCAGACTTTCCTGATGTACCAGGTGACCCGCCGACATGTAAAAATACCCCCACTAATACCAATACACAAGTCCTGTATGAGACAGCCCTAGCAAGTATTCAATATGGATGGTGGGTGTTAGTGCCAATGTGGTGACATGTGGAGGCATAAGAGGACTACTGGGCCCTGGGATAGGTCACTGCCCCTGAGAAATAGGCCCTGAAGCCTTTTCCCAGAGTCGGATACATAAAAAAATAATAATAATAATAAAAAAAAAACTCCAGGTCAATAGGTCTACAAGTCAGAATGTTACCCAGATTCAATGACTATTAGTTAATCAGTGATCCTACCTCAAGATAAAACCTTCACATATATAATCATCCTCATCCTCATCATTTTTCGCATCTACAGATGGAATGAGGCTGGATTCCCATAAAAGGAAAGAAAACATAAAACTGAGAAAACTGTCAACATCATGCCCAATGAATACCAGACGTCATTCACACACCTTCCGTGCACCCGAGAGTTTCACCAAACAGACTTTACCATCAACAAATCTGGTGGGGGTGAGGACTAATTTTCTTTATAGATGTCCTTTGCATACAGTACATTGCCACTGTCAATCCACTGACTATTAAAGCTTAAAAAAGGGGAGCCAAACCCTTGTTGCATGCTCATCCATACATAATTCATCCAACCAACTGAAATCCCTGTCCGTTCCCTAGCTTCATCAATGTCTACACCTTGCTTACTCACCTTCAAGGCTTACCATGCCTCCTCCCACCTTCAAACTTATTCACATACATCCTTTCTATTGCTCAGTCTACATAAAGTTTCTCCACAATGACCATATATACAAAAACAAATTCATAAAACCCTATGTCTAATGGGTAGTACTGTATTTTGACACCAGGAATACCCTATGTAAACATACAAAGTTATGTTAATCTCCCTGCGTACACTTTTCCATTTGTTATACATGACCTAACTAATGCACTCAAGTTAAAACTACATGGGGATACATCTTGACCCCAAGCATCTTATAATTTGTCCCAAGCTGCTAGAAGTCACTATAAAGATCAAAGGATTAATATAAGAAGAGATATAAAACTGTACACTCCTGCAAACTCCAAATTCACATTTTTCTAGACACCCACTCAATGCCATCACACTGTGATGGCATCTTTCATTTCAGACTATAAAACAGGAACAGCCAATCCCATATTATCACTCTCTAGTCCAGCAAATTCCAAAGCTTGGTTACCATTGGCCCTAACTTTTAAGATGTAGTTCTGACTACAGGACATACCTTTTCATTCAACATTTAATCCTATGTTGCCCCATGAGGAGTGTAGGAGCCCTTTTAACATTATTAAACAAGATCACTGCAACTGATATTATTAATGTGCATTCCTCACCTGCTTGGCGATGTCATGGTATAGCCTCTCCACCCTGGAGTTTGTGCGCAAGAGCTCAAGACACTGGCGGTAACTCTCCCACAGGAATTTTACCCAAGGAGTCAGGATAGTTCGATCACTACGGTCCTGCAAATAAAGAGACTGATAAATCTGATCTAAAATTTTACATTTTTACTGTACCAATAACCTGAAAAACAAAGGATTCCCAACAGCAATACCAGAGAAGACTGCTGACCTGTGCATCTTCTCCAGACACAGCTGAGAGCAAGATCTCCTCTGGTGTAGTCAAGTTGTCCAAATCATCAATGTCAACAACCGCCTGGTGACTCTCCTTACGGGCAGCTTCAGTACGCTCATCTGCCAGTGATAGGTAGTGACGTACCACAGTCTCCAGCGATGACACATTCACCTGGATGGAAATGGTGAAATTGACACCTGTGATACATCAAAATAAACTGAACTAATAAGAACTATATTTCTACAAGGGAACTGGGAAGAAAGAATAGTACAGGCACTGGTTTCACAGTGCCATATATTATTTATATGAATGGCAGCAAGTATACCTAAGCATAATAAGTGTACTTATTGAGATTACTGTATACAATTTCAGATCAACTTGAAACCACCTTCAGGTATGAAGGAGCTATAAGTCAGACAGATACTGTATCTTGTAACCTCCAATTTAGGTCTAGGTCCAGGCTTCCATGATCTAGGAATAAGTTAATTAGAAAGCCTCAGGCTTTCGTCATCCAAAAGCTCTCGTCAACTACACTTGCTATAGAGCTTTGCAATACCAAAGTATAACAGTCATCCATGTCCACTCTCTACCTATTAACTATATCACACCTGTTCTCATGTGCCTTGTACACAATGTGGATACCAGAATGACTCCTCTTGCCTCTCAATGCCACCAAAATCTTTTCCTTCCATCTCAGGTATGCTCAAAACTGTCTCATGGTTAATACCATGTCTTTTAGTCTGGTCTTCTCCTTATTTAATTTGTTCACAAATATTGCTTCAAGCTATGAAGAGAGATATGTATTTTATGTTTTTCATAGTTAACACTATCATGAGGTATACAACTATGAGGTGTGACACACGCTATGTCAGTGGTGCAGTGACTGGCATGGTAAGGTATATGACTCTGTTATGTGCTGAACTTGATGTAAGCCTGGGTGCAGTAGATTATGATCTTGGCATAGTGTATCTTGCAAAGATGTCTGAGAATGGTGGTACAAAAGGTGGGTGGCAAAATATGACAGCATGGTGTGTAACTGCAAAAAAGCTATGCCATGCATTTCTAGTCATCTACCTATATTTCACAATCTGGGTTTGGGGTCCATATATGTCAATCATTCCATATCAGATCCACTACAAGACCAGACCTACTCCTTAGTGACAGCAGTAACTAGGATTAGGCCATCCTCCAGCTGGTAAAGTATGAATGGGGAAGTGGAGCCTGTGGGAAGTGAAGCGTTTGAAAGGCACTGTTGTAATGATATGCTTGTGTGAGTCCGAATCTGTATAGGCTACCATATATTAATGACAAAACTGACAGTGCAAAAACATGCCAGTATAAGAAAGGCAATATCACCAGCATCTGCTTTTCATGTCCACCATAGATAGGGTTTGAGCCTCAGACTAGGGGTACACATTTCATGAATATGCTAACCACTGAGCAAGTGCACCACCTCCTGGGGGGGTGGGGGTCATGATCAACAATAAGAGTTCAAAGGGTAAATGAGAAGAAAAAATTTAGTTAACTAATTTACGACAGGACAGACTTTCATCGACTACATTCACTCACACTCTGGAAGATATTGCGGTACTGGTATAGACCCTCCTTAGCAAGGTGTGACTTCTTGAGGTCGACACAGAGCTCTAGATACTTGAACATGATGGGCTCAAGCAGCTTCTCTGAATATGTGTTGCGCATCTTGCCTCGTTTGATCACCTCATACAGCACTTCCAGCGCACGGTTTGGCTTCCCCACATCAATGAATTCTGCAATGACAAAAAATAAATTGATGATGACGGGGCGAAGATGAAGAAATAAATATACTGAACACATGATAAGCTACAACACTTCAGCTAAAATACTGAAATTTATGTTATACAGTAACTAGGCATAAAAAAATTACTGTATCCAACCTTGCTGACTCCTGATGATATTAACTTTTATGACCACTAGTGAGGTTCCTGTGCAGAATTTGGCTCTTACATGTTCTTCCAAAAACTATACCTCTAACTCCTTCAGCCCAAGTATTGTGTATCAAACAAAAATGCACTTTATAGCACAACATATTTCATGTAAAAATAACACAGGCCCTCTGATAATGCAGCTAAAATGGGAGTAAAAGTAGCCTTGCAAACGGAATGCACAAACCATATCATCAAACTCAGCCATTTGGTGAATGGATGGGGGGGGAGGGAGGACCACTTCCCAGAATATTCCCAAAGCCCTAACACACATGAATGATCATTTTCCAATCAGTTTTCCTCAAACATAACCATAGTCCAACCAAATCTGAAGGAAATTTCTCTATGATTTTTGTCACAAATGCTCATTTTAGTACTTGGTAAATAAGAGGGGAGGGAGGAGGATCACTAGCTCTAAGTTGATACATATACATTAAAATTTGGTTAGTAAGCTCACTTTAATATGTACACAAAATAATGGATCCTCAATCCCTCTCCCCTTTCCATACCAGTATATACTTACTAAGTACTAATAAAGCATTTTAGCTGGAAAAGTTATAGAAAAAAGCCCTTTTAATATGCCATGAAAATTTATAAAAATAAATTACTTTGTGAGCTTAAACTATATATTTACCAACATCTTGTCCCTTCATCTCTTCCAGGGATAGAATGAGGTTAGTCTTTTCCCCCCCCCCCAACATCAAATCAACTCACATAGGCAAAAACAAGCTAATGAAAAATCAAATCCACCAAAAAACAGGTAGTAAAGTAATTGGTCAACTTTTGGTAGCTCACATCACTTAATCCACGAAATCTGACACAACCACATTGTAGACCATGTTATTTTGAATCTATTCCACTATAAACTTGTCTTCAGAAATGTAACTATAATGCGAAAATCCTATATTTAATTACCTTGGATCTCCGTCGACATCTGCCAGTAACCAGCCATATTTAACCCTCCTAATGGGCATTTTTTTAATTCGAAAGCTGGCTGTCAAATTCAAGTCAGGTTAGGCTTGGTTTGGCTGAATCATTAAGTTTCCCACTGCTTTGAAAAAAGATACACTGACGCATTTATGGTGAAAAAAAAAAAAAAAAAAAAAAAAAAAATGGAGCGATGGTTGGAAAACAACGCAGCCAGTCTGCGAGACCATCAGTAAATAATGTTGCAAGCGACCTGTTCGCTTCCTTAACTACCCCAAAATAGGGTAGGCCTAATCTCCAAAATGTTAAAAAAAAAAAAAAAAAAAAAAAAAGGGCTTAAATTCATTCAAACCACACTAAAATCAACCAGAAAATATATATTTTTTTTGTTTCAAAATCAAGTGATGTGAACTACCGAATACTAACCAAGTATTTGCCTTACTTTTTATTACAATGGTGAAAATTATCCCATAGTCATTACTAGTGTGACAAGATGGTCATATTTTGTCAAGAACTGGCTAGAGCTCAGTATCAGCTCACGAAAATGAAACAAAAACATCAAAATTTTTCACGAAAACGGGAACCATTGGCACACCAAAGCCATTCCGTCATTTTCAGTCGCAGTTCCGTAAACAAACTCATTACTGTATCATGCACTTACTCAATACAACATGGGGTCTCCTTCTTAGGCTGTAAGGACTAAGGTAAGGCCAATATGTACTAAATGAGATGCTGCTGCTGCACCCTAAATATGTCGGGTATTTTTATGGTGATGACAGCATCTCCCAGACCTTTACTTCCTTTGTTGCCCCTCAGTACTCTTACACACACACACACACACACACACACACCCATCTCTTTAATGGTATAACCAGTCAAGCATCCTCAGAAAAACCTTTAAAAATATGCTTCAACTGCTGCGCATTTGTCTTTCTACATCACATGCTGGCCGGGCTGCAGCTGTCCCGAAATCACCATGGGATCTAAACAATGACATATTTTCAGTATTCTACTCACCGCTGGCCCTTTTGAGGGCATTTTCTGGCCTCTGATATGATCTTGACATCCTGATGGCTCTATGGCATCAACACAGAAAACAAAACTAGACTGCAATAGGGAATATTTCAATAATTCCACTAAAGCAGCCCTCCGCCGGGTACACAACCCTCACTCGGCCTCTTGAAGGATGGGTTGGTCTAAACACCTTTTTGAAATTTAATAAGCAAATAGTAATAATCAACAGACTTGTGATGACGACTATAAATTTTTATTTATCCTATGCAAAGATTGTAAATATATCGTTAAATTCAACACAGTAACAGATTGAGATAACAGATTTTAACACATGAAAATGTCCTTTGTCAAGGAATGCACATTACATTATGCATGTTGAAACTCCAAGACATACTGAACATAAAGAGGGTAACCCATAATTAAATTTCTCATGCAATATATTTACATGGAAATTTTATTGCATATAGGTAGACCATCTTTTGCTTTAGGTTATGGCGGGTGGTTTAAAGACGAAAGGGTTTTGAGGTCCATAAACGATCAGAGACTGTTATTCATCTGTCTCTGTGACTAGTGAAAATCATTGTTTTGCTAAGCCATCCATTAAAAAAGTAAACATTCTACCTACAGGGCTGCTGGGATCCAGTAATTTGGAAAAGAGCTAGGGGGTGAGGGTGATGTTTACGAAATGGCTCAGAAATATATTTTCAAGCCCCTTGTTTTATTTTAACGATTCTATGATAACTTTTATGCAAGATATTTATTGTATATATTTTGGTACATAGGCTAACATTTTCTTTTATTAGGTCTCCACACCAAGAAGTTTGTTTTCGTTGTTAATTTTGCAACTGATTAATTAAAATTCGTCATTGATTTGTAGCTACCGAAATTTCGATAACTGACTACCGGAAATTTTTACATCAAATCAAAGATATTTTTCTAAAGGAAGTGCGAAAAAAAATACTATCCTACTACTGTACCTTCCCCAGAGAATTCATTTGTCTTGCGTGTTTGACTCTTATCACCTTAGGATAATTGCCAAGTGAAAGGCTACATTAGGAAGGCAGGGAAGGTGACACCTACGATAATTTTCCCGGCAAGTTACTGTTCGTCTTCGCACGGTTAACGGGATCACTAAAATGGAATACGGGTGAAATGTTAATACGCTTCGATTACGACGGCTAGTTTGTCTTTATCTAACGGAATTGGACCATTCCCACAACATGAATACTAAGTCGTGGTTGCGTGAAATTCAGTGAGCCTTAGTTATAAGGTAAGAACGAGTCTTATTGGTTACTATACCGTTTTTACTCCAACTTGGTGACTGGTCTAAAATAAAGTTCTCTCCATGTTGAATGCCGAGTTGGTACAAGAGATTAACAACAGATTACGATGTTAGTCACAAAAAAGTGATATGGGGAGAATGTAGAGGCATAGTTTTGCCTTATTCTGCCACTGGCCTATATGAAATAAGTTGCAAAACAACGAAAATCTAGGCCAAGTTTAGGTAAAAAGAGTATAGTCACATCCTCCACTCACCTGAGCCGAAAAGAGCATGGGATTTTTGTCACGTGGAAATAAACCGATTATAGTGAGCATCGTTGACGACTGGCCTCAAGTACCTAAAACTTTCTATCCTAAATCTATCACTAATATGACTCTTTTGTTTATTTTTGCTAAGGGACTTTTATTCAGCTTGTTATTGTTGTTGATGATGATGTTGCTGTTGCTGTAGCTCCATGTTCAACTGAAATGTGAACCCAGTGGACTGAAAGCTAAAGCTGCTCCTCTTCAGTGCACCATCTACTGCTTGAGGGAAATGAATTGAGCTGATGGACGTTTGTATTATCGGGCAGTGGATCAGCCCAGCTACATCGGTGGTGTCACCACGTGAAGGTGTCCCTTTCCAGCACCTCACTTCACCATACACCATATCAGCACACTGTGTAGCACTTCCAGCTCCCTCCCCCTCCCTAAAAAAAAACACACATTAAACAAAATTACTGTATCCAAGTCCAAAATAAAAAAACACAAATTGCCATATGCTCGTCGGCTTAGGTGATGTCAAATGCTTCTCTCTTAGCGACTTATTCTGCATACTACACCTTGTAACACCCATGGTACTGGAGAAGGGTGCCTTCACGTGGTGGCACTGATAAGATCGAACGAACCCACTGTCCGGATATACAAAATCCCCTCATCTCCCTTCCTATCCCCCGAATGAAGGATGATGATCTGCAGTAGGAGGGCAGCTTCAACGTATAGTCCACTGGGTTCACAGTCAGGTGATCCCGAGGCTGCGCGAAAAGGAGACGAAGGAAGAAGTTATGTGTTTGTTCCCTTAGTTTGTCTGTCTGTTAACAAAAGTACGTACAAACCAGTGGATAGAACTGATCACATTTTTTTTTTTTTTTCATTATGACCGAGGACCATCAGAGTACCAGGCGATTCAGTTTTTGGCCGAAAAGGGTCATAGGTCATGGGTTAAGGGCAAGGTTAACCCAGTTTTGTCCTGATTTGGGCTAAACCTGATGAAGGGGTTACGGAACAGAAAAGGGTGAAGTGATTTATTTTCGAGAGCCATGGGGTAAAGATACAGGTCACGGAAAGAATCAAGTGCTCGGCCCTTTAAGTTATATAATGTTATTCTGTGTGGACTAGATTTGGTGGTAGAGTTTCAGGATAGCCAAGAATGTACTGGTTCTGTTTTCAAATGTCCGAGACGCCTTGAATATCTTAAGACAGAGAATCAATCGTATATTTTAAGAATTCCACGCTTGAATGGCGGAAGCTGCAGAATCGGCAAGAAAGTACTAACTAGTGTGTGTGTGTGTGTGTGTGTGTGTGTGTGTGTGTGTGTGTGTGTGTGTTTCACTGTCCCGCCCTCGTCAGTCTTCCTCCATGTCTCCCTCCCTCTGCACCTATCCATACAATTTACCTATCATTATATGTGCACACGCCTCTATGATTTGCGTCATAAACTGGTATTACCCGCCAAAATCCCATGTTCTTCCGCATCCGCCCCTCCTGTATGACAGGCGGAAAGTTCCGGATACGCGGCGTAGGAGTCACTAGCCAAATCTAAAGAGGGTAACGTTACTTAACTAAAGGGGCCAGACGTCTCCGTGCGTCTTGATACATTTGTGTGTGTGTGTGTGTGTGTGTGTATATATATATATATATATATATATATATATATATATATATATATATATATATGTGTGTGTGTGTGTGTGTGTGTGTGTGTGTGTGTGTCACATCCGGTCGGAACGACATAACCTACTACCAGGGGTCAGTTTATTGGCTATATGGTTACCACCAACATAATTATCTTATATATTGCAGGGAAGGCGTATTCTCCAGGCTTGGGCCTGGGTGTGGCAATGGCGGTATGAAATTAATAAAAAATGCAGGACATACTATATATTGATAATGTTCAGTGAACCGTCCCCACAACACGCGAGAATTCTCGGAGTGGAAGAACAACGTAATGTATGGACCACCTACACCTAGTATCAAAAAATGCACAAAATGTCACATCAGAAGTATCTGTAATGGCATCCCCAACTCCCATCCCCTATCCGGTTCTCCTAGCGTGAGGTAAGGTAGGGCGTGGTGGAATAAGAAACTGGCGCCCCTGGATGCACCTGGCTTCACTTGTCGGGTGACACTTCTCTCGCCACCATCTTACCCCACCTCGCAAGTGTGAAGACTGAACTTTTTTTTTTTAAATCCAAGACAAAAACATCTTCAAAACGCAAATGAAACTGACACACAAACAATAAAAAGAGGGGGACGACAACTGACATGCAAATCCTCAGATGCACAACTATCTGAAAAAACGGAATTTGCACTAACTTGGCGCCAAAATAAGAAAACTAAAAGTGTATTCGGTGCTTTTTTTTCTACGATGTTGGTGGTGATTCAAGACAGCAGCCATGTAACTGCCGTGTAGGTATCATGTCTGGCGGAACTGTGATATATTAAAAGACATTCGGTTATCTGAGCGAGTGAAGTGGGTGACGTGGGATTACTGCACCAAATTCTCCCCTCAACGTTGTTCACGATCGAAAGCTCTTCTTGGTCGGATGTGTGTATGGAGTACAGAGTGAGTATTGGACTACATGATTTTACAGATAGATAGATAGATAGATATACAGAGAGAGAATGAGGTTGGTTCATTGGCTAACTAATCCCGTTTCCAAATGGAAGCATCCGAATTCCGCTCTCGGGTCAATCAAGCTTTTAGGTGCAGTTTGTATTGCTATTGTTCCTGTTCAAACAATTGTATAAATGGGAACCTGAATGTAACATCAACTGTTGCGGATCTTTTTCCAGGGGAAGATTGGAACTTAGCAAAACACTTACAGTGTGCCTCAGTGACTCTCCAGCAGTCAGCTTCAGTAAAACAGAAAAAAAAAAGAAAGAAAGAGGAAATAGAGAAAGAAATCAGTATTCTAATCCTTAGTATCCTTTAATTACCTCCGGCAACGAAGTTAGGGGACGATATGTGTTCACTCGCGTCTGTCAATGTATGAGATATCTTAAAGAAAAAAAAAGATATGTTATCGGATTTTAATGAAATCTGGTGGATAAATGGACAGCGGGTCAAGGAAAAGCTAGTTACAAATTAAGGTGGATCCGGATCCGGATTCAGGAACAAAACATAAATTTCATTTGCATCGACGAAGGTATGCCATCTCTGAAATTGTGTAGCCTAACAGAGCAGACCAAGGTTCCTTGCTTGACTATGGGAGACCGCCAAAGTATTCGTCTGGTAGGAAAGGGATATAACAACAGTAAATCTTTATTTTTATTGGCGTTCTAGGAATTGAGTTTCACTATTAATTTCTAGTATTATAGATCATATAACAGTGTTCATAATAATAACTATATTGTAGTTTATTCACTTTAGCTTGGCGGAGATTCTTGTCTTTTTGCAGCTTGCTGTTCGTAGTTCGGTGGTGGAGTAAGACAATACTGCGACTCTTCGTCTTTGGCAGAGGGCCTCCTCATGACTAGCACCATACTAAATGTCTTGTTATTGCTCAGCATTCATGATGGAGAGACTGCAATTTTACGCCTAAGTAAAGTGAACAGAGTGTAGATTCCTGTTGCTGTTGTTGTTTAGCCCCAGGTTCTTATGAAACGTAAACCTAGTGGACTCCAAGCTAAAGTTACCCTTCTCCTGTGGGACTGGGAATTGTGGGACGTTCGTAACACTGAAGTCACCCAGTTATATCTGTGCCACTAAATGAAGGCGACTCTCTCTAGCACTAACTTGTAAAATGTTATATAAAAAGGCAGATATTTTCCGCCATATTAAGTGTTCTGAAACCAGTTTGTTCTGATATAACTTCCTCCCCCCCCTTCTCTCTCTCTCTCTCTCTCTCTCTCTCTCTTCCTGTGAGCTGGGATTACGTTCAAGGAATGCATTAGAATTTTACGTACTGACGACTCTTGTTTTTGCTCTCTGACACATACTTTTCTTTCGGCTGTATGATTGACCTGTCACCTTTGTAGGAGTAGTAGTTGCTGTATTAGTAGTCGTAGTAGTAGTAATAGTAGTAGTAACAGTAGTAGCAGTAGCAACAACAGTACTAGTGGTAGTAGTAGTAGCAGCAGCGGTCTCCCCCTACCCTTCCCCACTTTGTGTAATTCCAGTTTTTCGTCGGAGTGAGAGAAAATGAATATCAGAACCTAAATATAATAATAATAATAATAATAATAATAATACAGTAAGTCAAAACTGTATGGGGAATGGTGATGGGGTGGGTGGGGGGATGAGGGTGGAGGTGTGTATGTACAGTATATATATATGGATGGCCGATTATCTGGGTGCTTTTTCCCTCCTGCTGGTCTCCCCCTACCCCTCCCCACCCCATCATAGTCCCCCTAATGCTCCAGATTCAGGCACTTTGCTAGACAGACACATGCATAGGAGAGAAGACGGGATTCTGCGATTTTTACACGCACATCCACTCACAAGGGATCGTGTAAAGTGACTAGGAACTCTTCTTGCTATACTCATTTTACTTTAACCTGGCCTAAAAAGTGCCATCTATCTCCGTCTTTAATCTTAAGTTTTAACAATGTATTAACTCTCGAATATCAAGCTAGAAGAAAAACGATTGGATGGAAGGAATGTATTAGAGCCACAGTACAAACACCTTACTGTCCTATTTTGTGTTATATTAAATCCTTATAAATCCTTCAAATATCGCCATAGACTATAGATAACGTACAAAAAGGATATTAATCATCCATATCCAAAACTAAATCGCTAAGAAAGATGTACTAGGGAACCTCCTTACCCGATGAGAATACGGATCTAGGGTTATGGAATATTTTGATTTATTCCTTTCTCCCCCCCCTCTCTCTCTCTCTCTCTCTCTCTCTCTCTCTCTCACACACACACACACACACACACACACACACACTAACAAATGCACCTTCCCCACTCCATCCCCCAACACAGCTAGTCATGGGGAAAGTGGAGTACGTGCAATGAGCCGGGGTTTGGTACAGTACTCCACAATACAGGATGGTCCATATATAACGCTCCTCTTTCTCTCAGTCTCACGATTCCTAATGTGTTGCAGGGACGGCTCATTTAGCGTAATCAGAGTCTATGCAGCTTCATTTATCCGTTTCCCACTGCCACACTCACACCCACACCAGCAGACTGAGCCATCCCCAGAATATGCAAGATACCACCAGGCGAGTTTTTAGTGAAGCGTTTTTTATGAACCATCTTGTATATATCTATGTACTGGAGAGAAGCAGAAGTTAAGGTGGAAGGATAATATCAATATTCACTGGACAACGCAAAGGAACACTAGAATATGATGCTAGTCACGAAGAAGTGTTATGGAGAGGCTGTAGAGATGTAGTAATATCATGCTGCTGAGCCGTGTGGAGTAAGCTGTAAAAAGGACGAAAAACTGGGCCAAGTTAAGGTGCAAAGAGTATAGCAATGTTCATAATATAACATAAACACACAAGTAGAAATATTGTGTGTTGTTTCTGCCTACACCGTACTTGAGGTGAGTGTCAATCGTGTAATTTATGGCTCTGTGGGTGAGTACGATCTAGATTATAGAGGTATCATGCGTCTTGACACCTACAGTACATCTCTGTAATTCACCGGCTCGGTCAGGATCACTTGATGGTCGTGATCGTCAGCTTTTACCCTCCCGGAAGGGAGCTGAGAGCTCATATAGTCCGATCTAAGGGCAAGGCTGTGACCTTCACCCACGCACACACCCGTCCCCTTGCTCAAGGGGGACAGTAACCACCCACTTCGTCAATGAAACTTTTCGCAACCTGAGCGAGGCGCGAACTCTCGTCCACCAGTTGGCAAGCGAGAACGTTACCACTGCACCAGCGAGCGGTATGTGTGTGTGTGTGTGTGTGTGTGTGTTTAACTCCTTCACTACGATGACGTGCTGTAATTCATTCTTCTTTATACTAGATAGTTCATTCTAAGGGGAAATCTTGAACTAAAACAGTTAATTATTTCCTTCAATACCTCCTTCACATATACTGTATTAGATTCTCCTATTAATCTGAACAAACTCACAAGGCGAACAAGACTCAAAGTAAGACGTCCACGGCTGCAAAGACTAAGGGAAATTTCAGACTTAACATGCAGTACGCATCGTAGAACACGATGATGGAATTAAATAGATTCTTCTCATATTCCCCGACATATGACACAGAGAAGGTTGGATCAGCTACGCCTAAAAACAGTTACAGAAAACGGAAGTGTGCAATTACAGAGAACGGAAGAATAATATAGGTAGCTAATCAAAACGGAGGAAGCAGCGTTCTGTACTGTTATATTGTGTTCGTTTAGGAGGGGTTGGGTGTGTGTGTTCTGTGAAGCATACTGGGTTGTGCGGATTACCAGTTTTATTGCGGATCGTCTTCACGCTGCCTCTCATCCAGTTATATATTGATTTCGTCGCCACTGCACTGAATCTCTTGCGGTTCTCTCTATTTATATACCCTGCCTATTTATCCATCCATCCATCATCCACCCATCCATCCATCCAGCCATCCATTAATCATCCATCCATCCTTCTATCTGTCTATTTATCTATCTATCTGTCTGTCTGTCTGTCCTTTTCTGTCTGCTCAGGATCGTAGTGGTCGGGAGATAGGATAATCAGTCCTGACACGAAAGAACTGCCTCGCTCTTCCCTGAGCGGCATTGTGTGAATAATAAACCCCAACCAACCCTAGGGTCATGTAAACCCTTTGAATAGGCTACCGACTGGCGCGCCATAATCCACTACACCACAAGGCGTCATATATATATATATATATATATATATATATATATATATATATATATATATATATATATATATATATATATATATACACCGCCAAACACAGTAAATAGCTTCATGAGGAAGCGATTTTACTCGTCACCCAGTATAGCCACTTGAAGTAGCGCTACATAGAATGAATGGGTAATGGCCGCCCCTTTTGCTCTGGTATAAATAGGAAATAAATTTTCCAGTAATCATATTCCCATAATAAACGAAAAAAAAAATCCTTTCCCAAATTATGCTCATAGATTACTTTAAAGCAGATATCTAAATAACAACACAAACTTTTCTCTTTTTTTTTTTTTTTTCAGCATTTTAGACTGATAAAAAATTTGATTAGTTTCGAAATAATGGGTCATGCTATTTCGCAACTTTACTTATGCGAGACTAAATGAAAATATACTTCTACAAGTTGACCTTTCCATACGTTAGGGAATGATAAAATGAATATTATAGTAGTAGTAGTAGTAGTAGTAGTAGTAGTAGTAGTAGTGGTAGTAGTAGTAATAGCAGTGATAGTAAAAGTAGCAGCAGTATTATAAGCAATCCCAGGCTCGTCTGAACGTGAACCCAGTAGATTGCAGGTCGATGTTGCCCTTCTTCCGCAGTCCACTATCCTCATTTCAGGTGTAGAAAGGGACCTGAGGGACGTTCACATAGCCGGGCAGCTCCACCACCCAGTCAATATCGGTGCCACCACATGAAGGCGTCCCTCTCCATCGCTATATGATAGAGGTGGGGAGGGACGGTAGCTGGTATGGGGGAGGGAAGGGGTAGGGGAGAGGATGGGGTGTTGTAACGGAATACTGGGTGTGTCTGTACGTGTGAGTGTAATGGTAGGCTCACATCCATAATTAAGACGCACACACACACACACACACACACACACACACACACACACACACACACACACGATCGAAGTCACACATACATTTAATTAAGAACTCGTATCCTACACATAAATGGACACGCACACACACACACACACACACACGATCAAGCGCGCACACATACATGTAAATACGAACTGGCATCCTACACATTTATGCGCACACACAGCCTCTAGTCTAGTGATACATCCTTAAAGACAAGTGGCACATACACATGGAGGACGTACACACTCATGCAGCTATCGAACAGGAACCACATACATCATCATCATCACCATCATCACCATCATCATTACCATCATCACCATCATTATCATTATCATTATCACCGCCACCGTCATCATCATCATTATTACCATCATCATCATCATCACCATTTTTTTTTATTCTGTCATGTCGGTTGTTAACCTCCAGTCTTATCGAATCACTAGTTTTCATCTTGCCATCTTGTCCTCTGTCTGCCTCTTCTCCCAGTTGCCACCCCGTTCTCTTGGTTAGCTGTGTGTGTGTGTGTGTGTGTGTGTGTGTGTGTGTGTGTGAGAGAGAGAGAGAGAGAGAGAGAGAGAGAGAGAGAGCGAGAGGAAGAAGAGGACGAATAAGAGGAAGAAGAAGAAAAAGAGATGATGATGATGGTAATGATGATGATAATGATGGCGACCAACATCAACAGCAACAACACAAGCACACATTTCTCCCATCCAACGACGTAGTTTTTATGTGACGTCGTTGCTGGTTAAAAACGTCAACAAATACACATTGGCCAGATAGGAGGGCCTTGAGAAGAGAGGCTGCATAGAACGTGTGTGTGTGTGTGTGTGTGTGTGTGTGTGTGTGTGTGTGTGTTTTACGAGCCTATAACGAGAGCCTCTATTTTTATCAAGGCCCACAGCGCCTCCCTCAGTCATTATCATTATAATTATTCTCTTCCTCCTTCTCCTCCTCCCGCACATCATCATTATCATCAACCTCCTCCTGCTCCTCTTCCATCACCATCAGTACAACTACTGCCTCCTGCTCCTGCTCCTCCTCCTCCTCCTCCTCATCATCATCATCATCATCATCATCGTCATCATCATCATCATCATCATCATCTAATCCATTTCACCACTAATAAATAAGGCTAGTAATAATAATAATAATAATAATAATAATAATAATACATTAGAAATAAAGCAAAATAGTACTCCCCTTCCGCATAACCCCTTATAACCTCTCCATTTATTTCATTTCTTCTCATTATTTTTCCTTGGTTTTTCTACAGTATTTTTTTCCCCTTTCGAGGAGGTAGTTTTTTTTTTTTATTCTGAGAGAGAGAGAGAGAGAGAGAGAGAGAGAGAGAGAGCAAAGTATACCCCTCACTATGCACCCCGCCTTATCATTTTCCGGTCTCTCTCCCCACCCTTCCCTCCAGTCCCATCTTTTTCTGGGGAATTAACTCAGTATATCGGTCGTTGTAAGAATGGCGCCGACACACCCATAAGCCTTAACAAGTATAATCCTTTTGCAGCTTCCAAAAATGTTTATTCATTTATCTATCTGTTTATTTACTCGTATTTATTTGTTTATTTGTTTCTATTTTAAGCATCTAGCCCGATTCTCCATGGCTGTCTAAAGGCCTATACTCTGAAGCCGCTAATACATAACCTTTACACTAAAACACAGTTGACAAAAATCTATATTACTCTATATTCTTCTTCTTCTCTCTCCCCCTCTCTCTCTCTCTCTCTCTCTCTCTCTCTCTCTCTCTCTCTCCATCATTAACCCTACACGGGCATAACACCGTAACATCAACAGTTACTCACATTTCGGATTCTCTCTCTCTCTCTCTCTCTCTCTGGTAGTTGTAGTAGTAGGAGTCTATTATTATTATATTGCTAGTAGTAGTAGCAATAGTAGTAGTAGAAGCAGCAACAATAGCAGTAGCAGCAGCAATCTTAGTAGTAGTAGTGGTAGTGGTACGGTAGTAGTAGTAGTAGTAGTAGTAGTAGCAAGAACAGTAGTAACAATATCAATAATAATATTTCTTTTTCATCTTTCCAGAATAATGGAGGACAGAGGGAGACGACCAGAGGCCCTGGTTACTTTAGCGGTGTTATTAGTGCGTATTTATTATCTTTAGTAGAAGTAGTAGTTGTATTATCATTATTATTATTATTATTATTATTATTATTTTTAATACCTCCCTTTTCCTTGGGGGAAGCAGCCTAGGTATATAGATAGATTATTATTATTAGTAGTAGTAGTAGCAGCAGTAGTACTGGTAGTAGTAGCAGTAGTAATAGTAGTAGTAGTAGCAGTAGCAGTAGTAGTAGTGGTAGTAGTCGTGGTAGTATTTCTATTATCATTATTATTATTAATATTATTATTATTATTATTATTGCAGAAATGTGTTTTGTGTACAATTTATCAGAAAGATATGCTTAAGGTAGAATGTATTGCAGAATCGTATTTAATGTATATAGTGCTAGTCATTACTCGTTATCAGTCACGTCGAGGTTAATAATTATATGCTTATCAGTTCTCTCTCTCTCTCTCTCTCTCTCTCTCTCTCTCCCAGTCAGTCTCATTCTCAATTATCACTTTCAGGTTATAAGCAAACTCGTAGCTCCCACGGCGGGCGATTCCTCCCACACCACCCTCTTCGTCACGCTGCCCACGCCTGTTTGGGATGCCGTGCCCACCATCTACCCCACCACGGACATCCATACGTACACCACGGATCAGGACAGCACTGAAGGGGGATCCACGGACACGGACAGCCCAACCGCCCCCGCCACCACGGACGCTGAGGTGTGGGAGGGAGGGAATGAGGCGCGGTCCGCACTCCTTCGCCCCCCGCCCGAAGACAATCAGGTTCGAGGCGCTCAGAGACAATTCAGTTTATTATTTTTTTAGTTTATTTTGAGTTATTTCAGGTCATTCCAGGTCATTCCAGGTTATTCCAAGTCATTCCAGGTCATTCCTGGCCATTCCAAGTCATTACGAGTCATTTCAAGTCAGTCCAGGCTATTACGAGTTATTCCAGTCCATACCATTCCGAGTCATTCAAGGCCTCTCTCTCTCTCTCTCTCTCTCTCTCTCTCTCTCTCTCTCTGATGCTTTATCTCCACGTTGTTGGTACAGTCCCCTCATGCTGAAAAGTTGCTCTAAATCTGAATAAATCCGTCTGGTGGGAATAGAAGTAAGACAATAAATAAATAAGATCGTAGCACAGCCTGTATTGATAAGATACTGCTAGCAGATTAGCAGGGAACACTTGTATTTCAATGACCGATAATGTTTACAGTGTTAAAAATTTGTAATACTGACCGCTGAAATGGTATCACCCGTTCGCTGTAGAATTTTTAACTACGCTCGCATCTCCTGTACAGATAATATTCATAAGCCCGTATTCTCACAGGTTAAGAAAGCTCCCTAACACCTCTTTCTTAACGATTTATTTTCCAGACTGTTCATATTTTCAATATGGACATAGGTTGCTTGAATGACACTTTTTACTCTGACTTGGCCAAGTTAGGCCAAGTTAAAGTTATTGTAGAAGACGAACTCAGTGTTCTTACAGTACATTCGTAGTTTGAAGAAAAATGATTTTTTTGCATTAGCAGTTGAGTACACCTGCAATAAGATAAACAAATCACTTATATTTTGAAGACAGGTGACGCTTGAGTTAAAGACCCTGGTAACATTTTTATTAATATTTTTTCGAGTTTGAGTTAATTAAAGACCTTGGTTACGTTTTAATTAATATTTTTCGAGCTTGAGTTGATTAAAGACCTTGGTTAGGTTTTAATTAATATTTTTCGAGCTTCAGTTAATTAAAGGCCATGGTTACTTTTTTATTAATATTCTTTTGTATCCTCCACGCAGATGACTTTCCTAGCAGACGATCACAGCGCCGCCTCCCGCATCCCGGACCTCATGGGCGTGGCTGCGGGCGTGGGGGCGGGCGTGGGTGTCGGGGGCGGGGGCGTGGTGAAGGGCGTCAGTCCTTCCCTCTTCCCCAAGACCCGCACAAGACCCCTCAAGCCACAACCAGGAGCCAGTCCAAGACGCAACACTGGACGCGGGGATTTTATGGATGCCAAGCCGGATTTAGAGGTTAGCAATTGAGGTCATAGACAGATAGATAGAAAAACAGAGAGTAGATAAATAGATAGATAGATAGACAGACAGATAGATAGATAGACTGATACTGCAGCCCATACCTGCATCCTTCTCCCTCCTTCCCTGCCCTATTGATCTTCGTGTGGTCGATAGGTACTAATTTAATTTTTTCTTCTCCCATCAGGTTGGATCCCGCCACCATTACAGCTCCTACCCCCATCGCTCCCCGCCCCCCCTCCTGCGACGCCCCCCATCGGCCCTCCCGCCCCCTCACCACTCAGTCATCGACAAGCAGGACCCCCTCGCCCACTACCTCCTCAGACCCAACCCTCTCACCAGGCCCTTCCACAATTTGACCCGCGTCCTTAGTAAGTTGAAAGAAAGAAAGGGAGGAAGGGTACTAAGTATAAGCAAAGTAAATCGCATAGGAAAACGTGTTAATTATTTTGGTAACACAGGATACGGTAGTAAGTTGTAATAAGCCAAAGAAATCGCTTAAGAAAAGGTGTTAATGATTTTGGTAACGCAGAGTAGGACAGTAAGTTGTAATAAGCAACAACAACAAAAATCGCTTAGGAAAAGGTGTTAGGGACTTACTTAACCAACAAGAATACAGGCTCATATCTAAATCCTCCAGTTTGAAAAGAAAAATATCATACTAAGTTCATAAAAAGTTAGAAGATAATTAAAAAGTGTCTGCTTATATGCCCGAAATTCTCCCGCCTTCTCAGACATCGAAGCGGAGTGCCAGGATGATTTTATGCGGATACATGTGCGGTTCAATGGCTCCTTCACGGGACTTATATATTCGTCAGGTGAGTGTGGCGTGCTCTCTCTCTTCTGCTTTCTCTCTTCAGTTCTTATTTGCATACGTATTAGAATTAAGGCCTGAGGCATAGAGGTTTAAGGAGCCGCTCGGGGTGAATAAGTGCTTTTCCTCATCCGTCACATTTCCTGCAGACTCCTACAGACCATCAAGGCTGGCACAGGTTGCATAGTAACGATGCTGTGTTTGGGTGGTAATGGTGTAGACGGCATCAGTGAATAACAAACCTTTCTCAGGCAGTCATGCGAGGGATTCTGACAATTGCATGGCCGTGTGCAGTATGCCTTGCCACGCCACTCAGATACGCCAGTATATGCAAACTAAAAGAAGCCTTTGTCCCTCGTCTAATTTTTAAGTAACCTTCAAGTCATCTTCAGAAGGCTTACCAGGAATCACTTTTCACATTTCTTGCGTTTTATATCATTACATCTAAAAATATGATAGAAATGTGACACTGCATTCTGCCCCTCCCCTCCCCCCCCCCAGGGTACGCATACGACGGTGAGTGCATCTACGTGAATGGGTCAGGGCGGATGGACTACAGCTTCTACATCGAGCTGAACCGCTGCGGCACACTGAACGACAACCACAAGGGTGTGCACAACATCAGGGGCAGACAACCATCGGTGAGGCATGGCGGGGGGTACAGGAATTCAAGTGATGATGATGATGATGGCGGTGGTGGTGGTGGTGGTGTAGATGATGGTGATAATGATAAATGATGATAATGATGGTGATGGCAATGATAACTCAACCTAATCCCTCTCTCCACTAGCTGCTGTTATTGTTGTTGTTAATAATTAGGAGGAGGAGGAGGAGGAGGCAACCTATTCGTAACATAACCTCTCTCTCCACCTGTTACTGTTATTGTTGTTGAGATGTTGCCTATGCTGATGATAATGATGCTGATGATGAAGTAACGTAACCAAACCTCTCTCGCCCTATCCCCCTGTACAGAAGAACACTATGTGGAACACTCTGACGGTCCAATACAACCCGCTGATAGAGGAGGTGTGGGACGAGCACTTCAAGGTGACGTGTGAATATGGATATGATTTTTGGAAGACCGTCACATTCCCCTTCTTGGATGTCGAGTGAGTATGGTGGTTGAGAGAGAGAGAGAGAGAGAGAGAGAGAGAGAGAGAGAGAGAGAGAGCATCTGTGTTTAGACAAGAAACAGGGGCAGGGTCTCAGCATTTTACTTATTCATTTATTTTATTATTAATAATAATATTATTATTGTTATAATTATTATTTCTGCTACTGCTACTGCTGCTATTATTATCATTACTACTACTACTGCTAATACTACCATCAGTATTACTACTACCGCTGCTATTATTATTATTTTCATTCTTACTATTACTACCACTTCTACAACTATTACCATCACACAAAAACAAAGCCAACCCTCCCTTCTCCTTATTTCGCCAGGGTGCAGACGGGCAACCCCGTGGTGTTCACGCTGACGCCTCCAGAGTGCCACATGGAGATCAGGAACGGCCTTGGCACCACCGGCACGAGGGTCACCGGGCCTGTGCGTGTTGGCGACCCCCTTACCCTGGTCATCTTTATGCGGTCAGAGTTTGGTGAGGATGCAGATAGTTTTATTATTGTCATTATTATTATCATAACTTTATTTATTCGTTTAATTATAGTTGTTCTTGTTTTTATTATTTTTTTTGTGGTTGTTGGCTGAACTGTAGACATGCACTTAAAAATACTTGCATTAAAAAAAATTGTATCTGATGTTTGTAAGGTGTGATAGGGTGTGAGGGGACGAGCATGGTAGAGAGGCGTGTTTTTTGCGCGGATGCGTGATGGCGCCTCAGGATTAGGTGTCTAACAGTAATGTTCATGGTTCTCCCCCCCCCCTTCTCTCTCTCTCTCTCTCTCTCTCTCTCTCTCTCTCTCTCTCTCTCTCCCCACTAACTGCCTCTTCCATCGCCAGAGGGGTTCGATCTCGTGGTTAGTGACTGTTTTGCTCACAACGGAGGAAACAAAAGAATAGCGCTCATCGACCATTATGGGTGAGTTATTATTATTATTATTATTATTATTATTGTTGTTGTTGTTGTTGTTGTTGTCGTTGTTGTCGTTGTTGTTATCGTTATTATTATTATTATTATCATCTGTATTGGTATTAGTATTAGTATTAGTATCATTATTATTGTTATTATTATTATTATTATTATTATTATTATTATTAATATATCTACTACGAATACAAGTATTACTGCTGCTACTACTATTACTGCTACTGCTGCTGCTACTACTACTACTACTGCTACTACTACCAATACCACTACTACTACTGCTACATTACCACCAACCACCTCCCCCAGATGCCCCGTAGACGAGTCCTTGATCAGCCACTTCGAGGGAGAAAGAACTCGAGACGGAGCCTTCCAAACCCAAGTATATGCTTTTATGAAGACCTTTAGATTTACCGGATCACCCGCCCTCTACCTCGAGTGTGACGTTAGGATGTGCCATGGAGACTGTCCGGTGGGTGGAGAGAGAGAGAGAGAGAGAGAGAGAGAGAGAGAGAGAGAGAGAGAGGGAGTGAGAATTGTGTCACTTTTTTATTTTTTTGTTCCTGTATAATAGATAATTTGGTAAGATCTTAGGCTTGTAAATCTGCATCTGTCGTCAGAATTTTGATACTGTTTTCTGCCTACCAATCCTCCTTTTTCTTTTCATCATGGCCCAGATTTCGTCCTTCTGCAGTTTATTTCACGTAGCTTAGCACTTCTTCGTGACAGGAGCCATACAATGGAGTTAATGTTCTCTTCCAGCTCAGTATTCAAGACGGAGAGATGGCAATTTTGGATCAAGTTGGAGTAAAAGGAGTATAGTGATTGTTGCCTATGCGTCACCTAACACATACTGACTGTGTGTGTGTGTGTGTGTGTGTGTGTGTG
>NC_137060.1:27038598-27051098 GCF_032717465.1 Coenobita brevimanus | reverse complement strand
AAGACATTACTACTGCCCTACATTCTTGCCGTGTAGCACTTCTTCGTGATTAGCACCCTATTCTAGTGTTCTAGTTATTGTTCAGCATTCCAGATGGAGGGATGGCAGTTTTAGGCCAAGTTAGTGTAAAAGTGGCCTAGTTTTGTTGTTATCTCGATTATTTTTATGTGATTTGTATTCTTGATCAATAGTGTTTAGGCTCGTGTGATATAGTGGTTGTGGATGTATTGCTTTTTGGCCCAGGATGCATAAAATGATCGAAAAATATTCCATTCGTCTTACGTATTATCGATATAAAAAGAAAAAGAGAAATAATAATAATAATGATAATAATAATAATAATAATAATAATAATAATAATAATAGCAACAAGACTCTACTTTTTCGTCTTTACATTTTGCATTATTGAACAGAATTTTTGAAAATATCCTTCAGTCTGTTACGCACCATAAAGAAGGTGCTGTATAGAAAATAAAATACACTCTCCATTCAAAAATACAGGCACTATATCCCTAGAAAACTAGTATGAAAAAAAACTAGTACGAGAAGAAAAATAGTATGAGAAAAAATATGAAGAAAATAGTATGAGAAGAAAAATATAGTATGACAAGAAAATAGTATGAGAAAGAAAAAATAGTGTAAGATGAAAAAAATAATATAAGAAAAAAATAGTATGAGAAAAAAAATAATATGAGAAGAAAAAACAGTATGAGAAGAAAAAATAGTATGAAATGAGAAAAACAGTATGAAAAGAAAAAATAGTATGAGGAGAAAAAAATAGCATGAGAAGATAAACTTGTATGAGAAGAAAAAAGTATGGGCAGAAAAATATAAGAAAACATAACATGAGAAGAAAAAATCATATGATAAAAAATAGTATGCGAAGAAAGAAAATAGTATGAGAAGAAAGAAAATAGTATAAGAAGGAAGAAAATAGTATAAGAAGGAAGAAAATAGTATATGAAGGAAGAATATTGTATGAGAAGGAAGCATACTTTCTGTCGATAAGAAAGAAACGAGAAGCATGGAAGGTGGGACGCAATTTTCAACTAACTCTTGCCCGTCACGGTATGCGATATTTTAAATGCAGGATGTAGATACGAGCAAAGTTTCTTATCTACGTCTTCCTCTCTTAGGTACACCTTCCTCTTTCATCTGCGTCTTCCATCCTGTATAGAAAAGCCACGTTCTTCAGCTCATTTTATGCATCCCTGGCCAAACCTCTGCTGTAAACTGAAGATTCACTTAGACTCACTGGGTCTGTTTCTTGTTTTGCATGTAGGCGACGAAGAAAGATTGCCACGTCTAAGTTACTACTACTACTGTTACTTCTACTGCAACTACAGTCTTTCAGCCTAATGCGTCCAGGCATCTCGAAATGAACAGACCTTGAATTCGGCTATGTCTGATCATCCTTAGGTTCTTTCTTAAAAAAAATGGACATACTGTATTCATGCTTTACGATATAGCTAATTCTGAATTTATTTTTGACACATTCATTTTACACCGTTTAATATGATGGATTTATTTACGGACGCTATACCATAAATCCACCTGACAGCATCTCATGTGTTGTGGGAGCGGCTCAATCTGCTGGTGTGGGCGTGGGTGTGACAGTGGGAGTAGGAAATGAAGAAGTGATGCAGGATAGACATTAAGAGCACTGAGCCGTACCCGCAACACACGAGAAATATAGATGACTTCAGTTTTCAGTAGATATGTGGCTGTTTGGGTACTGTTACTGAGAAGGTTATTAATAAAGATGTGTTACAGATGAGAATTGTGTTTTAACTATCACACACACACACACACACACACACACACACACGGAGATTGTACGTATATGCTTTGCACTTTAAGTATTGCAAAATGGATACATACTTCAGTAAAACAAATTTGGAAATGAAAAGGGATAAAAGTAAAAAGCAAAATGATGATTTCTACCAAGAACTGGTTGAAGTAGAGACCCACAAAAGACTGGTTGAACGTGTAAACAAACTAGAAATGGCTTTCAAAAATGAAGTTGATGAAATAAAGAAGCAGATGCACTTGCAAAAGGAAGAAATAGAAAAACTAGGAAGGGAGGCCAATAAGAAAGACACAACCATCAGTGAACTAACCGTGGAACTGAGTACACTTAGGAAGAAAATTAGTGAAATGGCAAGTACAGTAGTCAATCACGAGAGTGTTATGGAAGAGTTCAGAAATGACACAGAGACAATTAGGCAAGTTAGCAGTCTTATTGACCAGAGCAGTGATATTGAGGAGAAGATAACACAAGTAAATGGAGCTGTGCAAAGCTACAAAAATGATGTAGAAACCACGTATGCAGAAATGGTGAAAGTAAAGAAAGACTTAGAAACAAGGGTGGAGGAAAAAAGCATTAAAAAGGAGGTGAAAAGAATAATCCAAAACAATCCAAAGTTAGTCAGAGATTCAGTAGAGATAAACAAATCAATAGTAATCACTGGTATAGAAGAGGATGAAGTTAAAAACAAGATCACAAGAGACAAAAAGGAGATGGCAAATGTAATGAGCTTACTGAAAGAAGTATCAGAGGTAATCTGTAGTAAAGACATAGAGGAACACAAAAGGTTAGGGTAATACGAGAAAAGCAAGACAAGACCTCTAAAGGTGACTTTCCAGAGTGTAAACACTGTGGAAGAGATACTAAAAAAAGCAAAGAATCTTAAGGAAAAAGAGGAGTTCAAAAATGTATGGATAAAAAGAGCCTAACACAAGAGGAACTGGAATTACTGAAAGAGAAAAGGGAGGAAGCAAAAACAAAAGATGAGGGAAGATCAGAAGAGGACAAGAAGAGATTTTTTTACAAAGTTATAGGATTGCAGGTACGAAAGTGGTACACAAACAGGATGGAAGAAAAAGGAGGAAGGTAGTAGAACCATGTCATGACAAGTATATAAACAAGATGATAAAGTTGATGTACTCAAATGTGGATGGAAAGGTATCTAAATTACTAGAGATGAATGATTATGTCAGAGAAAATGAACCACAAATAATATGCCTAACTGAAACAAAATTAATACCAAGGATATCAAATGACATACTAAACTTAGAGGAATACAATATATGGAGAAGAGACAGATATTTAAAAAAAGGAGGAGGAATTATAATATTAACTAAGAAAAATCTAAAAGTCAAGGAAGTAAAACTAGATATACCACCACAAGTAGAACTGATTGCAGTAGAGATCGACACATCTGAAGGTAAAGTAATTGTAGCCAATTTGTATATGCCATCCAGATCAAACACATGGGAAAGAGACGAATATGAGGACCTGGCAGAGAGTACAATTCAGAGTATAAGATCCTTGCTACATAAAATGGAAGAGAAATCGGAAAGAATTATACTAACTGGGGACTTCAATACAAATATAAATTGGAATACTCTAGATATAAATAGCCAAGAAAGCTGTTGGGACCAAAAGCTCCTGGATCTCGTACAAGAGATTTTCTTAACGCAACATGTGAGGGAAACCACTAGAAAAAGAGGACTTGATGTACCTTCAGTGCTAGATCTAATATTTACAAGGCAAGAAAATGATATTGACAGTTTAATATATCACCCTCCACTCGGCAAAAGCGATCATGCAGTACTAAACTATAACTTCAGGATAGCATATGACATAGTAAACAGCAATGATAGTTACAAAAAGAGCCTAAACTATAAAAAGGGAAATTATCAAGACCTAAAGAAGTATTTCTTAGAAGTTGATTGGGAAAATGAGCTTAGAGGACAAGATTTAAATGCTGTATATAAAATTTTTTGTGAATTTTATGAAATAGAAGTCCAGAAGTACATCCCACAGCACAAAGAAGCAGGTAAGAAAATACAGAAATGGTTCAATACAGAATGTAAAAAATCAAAAGAAAGAAGATATTTGTTGTGGAATAGATACAGAAGACACAATAGTGAAAGGGCGTACAATAATTACAAACAGGCAAGAAACGACTATACAAGAATAAGGAGGGAAGCCCAAAAACAGTTTGAGGAGGATATAATAAATAAAAGTAGTGATCAACCAAAGCTGTTTTACAGCTATATCAGAAGCAAAACTAAAGTAAAAGATATAATACAATCCATTACGGACGAGGGAATCACTTATACACAAGAGAAAGATATTTGTGAAGCACTAAATAAGAATTTCCAATTAGTTTTTACAGAAGAAAAAATTTTGAGAGGGACTATGTGGAACACGCATGTCCACACATACTACCAGATATACAAATAGCAGAAAAAGTAATACAGGAGGAGTTAAGTAGATTAGACAGAGGAAAAGCAAGTGGTCCTGATGAAATTTCATGTTGGGTATTACGAGAATGTGCAAAGGAGTTATGTAAACCATTAGTTTTAATTTTCAAGAAATCCTTGAGTCAAGGTAAACTACCTGATATTTGGAAAAAAGCAAATATTGTCCCCTTATTCAAGAAAGGAAATAGACAAAATCCACTCAACTACCGACCAGTATCACTGACCAGTGTTGTAAGCAAGGTATTAGAAAAACTTATAAGAAAAGCTTGGGTAAATCATCTAGAAGAACACAGTATGATAACAGAAAGACAGTTTGGTTTCAGAAAAGGAAAATCATGTGTTACTAATCTGTTGAGCTACTATGACAGAGTAACAAACACAATACAGGAAAGGGAAGGATGGGTGGACAGTGTCTATTTAGATTTCAAGAAAGCTTTTGACACAGTACCACACCAAAGACTTTTATGGAAACTGTACCATCAAGGAGGAATTCGAGGCAAACTGTTTTGTTGGATGCAAGACTTTCTCATAAAAAGAGAAATGAGGACAGTACTAAGAGGAAACTACTCATCATGGAAAGAAGTGACTAGTGGAGTACCACAGGGTTCAGTGCTGGCACCAATCATGTTTTTAATGTATATAAATGATATAAACAGTAACACTGGAAATGAGAGCTATCTGAATATGTTTGCAGATGATGCAAAAATACAAAGGAGAATTACTAACAGACTCTTGTAGGGAGCTACAAGAAGAATTAAATAAACTTCATGAATGGAGTAGTACATGGCAAATGGAATTCAATGTGGACAAGTGTCATGTAATCAAGTTTGGTAAAAGTGGAAAAAGACCTGATTGGGATTATAAGTTAGGAAATAAAACCCTATATACATCAGAAAGAGAGAAAGACCTAGGTGTGATTATCAATAACAGACTATCTCCGGCTGACCACATCAGCGAGAAGGTACGGAACATGTATACACTGCTTGCAAATATGAGAATAGCATTCACATAGATAAATGAAGACATGCTAAGAAGGATAATAACATCATTCATTAGACCAACCCTGGAATATGCATCAGTAGTCTGGAGTCCTCATCTCAAAAAGCACATAGACAAGATTGAAAAAGTTCAAAGGGCCGCTACAAGATGGATACCAAGCTTAAGGGACCTAAGCTACGAAGAAAGACTAAATAAAATGAATCTACCAACACTACAGGAGAGAAGGAAAAGAGGTGACATGATAATGCTATATAAATGCATATCAGGAAAGGAGAAAATAGACATAAATGATTACTTAACATATGGAGAAGCATCAGCAAGAGGACACTGCAAAAAACTGCATAAGGAGAGGTGATATAGACGTAAGGAAATTCAGTTTCCCAAACAGAGCAATTGATCAATGGAATGCACTACCGAATGAAATAGTGTGTGCCAAAACAATTCACAAATTTAAGGATATGTACGATAAATATGGTTTAAGACACGGGACAGTACGAGCTTGACTCATTCCTGTAAAGATACAATTAGGTAAGAACAATTAGGTAAGAACACACACACACACACACACACACACACACACACACACACACACACACACACACATGAGGAAAGTGAAAGTGCCACCGGAAAAAGCTGTTGCCAAGGGAAGGTCGTGAGGTGCCTTACACACACACACACACACACACACACACAAATGCTGTCAAGGTTAAGATCGTGAGGTCCTACCCGTTTTCTTAATTTTCTCCACTTCGTTATCAACATTCTCTCTCCATCCCTCCTAACCTTTTGCCTCTCCCTCTTCACCCAGCGTATGCTTTCCTCCTTCTCCTCCTCCTTATTTTCCTTTCCTCTTCTTCCTCCTCCTCCCTCCATCCCTGCTTTCTCCTCCTCCTCCTCCTCTTCCATCCACTCCTACTGTCCTTCTCATCTTTCTTTCCCCATACCTACTGTCCTTCTTTTCCTCCTCCTCCTCTTCTTCTTCCTCCTCCTCCTCTTCTTCTTCCTCCTCCTCCTCTTCTTCCTCCTCCTTCTATGCACCTCCCCCTCCACCCCTATACCTCTCCTATCTCTTGCACTATAGGGTGCTTTCTTATTCCATTCAATCAACCTATCCAGCCAAATACCCAGGCTCTATTAAATCGTCTGAAGGAAAGCAAGATGAAAATAGACAATACGCGACGTGAATAATGGGGATAAATATGCAAAAAGGCCCAGAAATTCTTAAGACGCAGCACAGCAAATTTTGGCGCAATTTCTCTCCAGAAAGTAGCCCAATTGGCCGGCAAAAAGACAAACTTTGGAAACCCTGGCGCTGGGAGTGGACTACCTTGGCCTGATTCAATGCGACGCTGTGCTTTCAATGACATTGCCATTGGACCCAGGTAGCGTTGCCAACTTAGCGTTTTATCTCTAGCGACTTTCTTTTTCATTTAGCGACAACTTTTAACTAAAAAATAATCTACCAGTATTTTTAAGATTTTGCAAAATTTTAGCGATATTGTAGAGATATTTTTACCTTTTTAGTTATTTTGTGGACATTTTATATTAGCAGTTCTTTAGTGGTTTCAGGAAGTAAGTTAGCGATATTTGTTTCTTTGGTCGCTAGGTTCGATAAGTTTGGTGTGGACTGTGGACTAAGCGGCAGTATCCATGTGATGAGGGTGTGGCTTCGACGGTGATTTCAAGTTCTCCGTTTTTCATCTGTTTCGTAAATAAGGAGGTACAGTGCTACAGATTTTCACTTAAAAAGTGTAGATGTTATGTATATTTCGGAGTTACTTCCTGGCCCGTATGTATGAAAGATTGTTACCTGATCCATGATGAACAGAATTTTCCCTTACATAAGACGTTGACTGGTATAAAAAAAAAAATTGGGGGTTATGCAGGCGACGGATGATTGCGAAGGGTTAAGATTCAGAGGCTGATCTAGAAATATTATTGAGTTGCCCTTATAATTTTTTTTTAAAGCAGTTGAGTGTCGGCATCTCCTTATTTTCAGCTTGCTAAGTAAAGCTTTATATTATTTAATTTTACACCGTCTGAACCGAGAATAAGAGCTGTGAACATGACGCGAAGCCTATAGACTGATCATAACCATGTGTTGTATCGCCTTCGGCGGCCTCCGCTCGATGTCAAGTCAGTTCCTATTTTCAGCCGAAAGATAACAAATTTGAATTACTCAGGCCGTGAGCGAGACGGAACGAGGAATTTCCCCTTATTTTTACCTTGCTGGGATAGCCGTTGAGAGAGAGAGAGAGAGAGAGAGAGAGAGAGAGAGGATAGTAGTGTTTGCTGTTATACTAAATTATACTATAACATTATGCTATACAATTTTCGGAGTATAAGGAGGGAGGAAGAAGAGGCGCGAGAGTGATAATACAACAAAGACGTCGCTCATCTCGTCATTCTGATAATGTCAGTGCTGGACTAAGAACGAATCCATCCCCTCCACTAAAGGCAGATACTAAATTAGAAACAAAAGGCCACAAATGAGTCATAACTCAGAAACCGGTGGCCCGATTGGACTGAAAATTGTTATTCTTGAAGTTAGAGCATTTTAGCGGGACCTTTCTCTAACGAAAACAGATACGTTGCGCCGTTTTAGCTGTGTTACGGTGACAAACATACAAAAATCGGATCATTATAATATAGGCTACATGGTTCAAGATGGAGAGATGGCATTTTAGGCCATTAGAGTACAAATATATCCAACTTCTTTCAATAAAAAGTTTTGTACATAGTAAAATGATGTGATTCATCCTTTCACTCCGATAACATGGTGCAGGAGAGGGACGCCTTCACGTGGCGGCACATATTTAACCAGGTGGTGGAGCTGCCCTGTTATAAAAGTATCGCTAAGTCCTCTACGTATGCCCTGAAGGAGGTTGGTGGACTGTGAAGGGTAACGTTGGCTTGCAATCCACCGGGGTTACGTTCAGATGAGCCTGGGCTTGCAACTGCTGCAATCACTACTACTACCACTACTACTACTACTACTACTACTACTACTACTACTATTACTACTGCTACTTCTACCGCCACCACCATCACCACCACCACCACTACTACTATTACTACTACTACTACTACTGCTGCTGCTGCTGCTACTACTAGTAGTTGATGGGACCAGTAATGATAAGGAAATAATAAACATTTTTAATGGAAGAATGCTCAGAGGAGTTGGAGATGTTAGTAGTGGTGATGAAGAGGACTCCTTTCTCACAGTATTGAAAGAAAGGTGGAAAATTAAAAGAAAGTTTCATATATGCATATCAGTTGAAAGACTTTCTGTGTTAATTAAGTCATTGAATGATGGAATAGGGCATGATGGATTACATTCTTTTTTACTAAAGCATGCTTCAGTGGAGTTTTTAAATATTTTAACACATTTTATCAACAGTTGTTTTACTCATTGTTACATACCTGTTGAAATGTTAAAGGGTGATATCACTCCCATAGTGAAAGATCTGAAGGGTAATGCAGCGGACTCTGCTAACTATAGACCAGTAATGGTTTCATCTTGTCTTTTAAAAATTTTAGAACTTCATTTTTTAAATATTTTAAGTGAGAGTGTATTTTTTGATTCCAAACAATTTGGCTTCTGTAATGGAATGTCTACAAGAGATGCTTGTTTTTTATTAAAAGAAACCATTAGGTCATATACAAAAGGAGGCAGAAAATCATACAAAGCTTTTATGGATCTATCAAAGGCCTTTGATAATGTTGATCATTTTAAATTGGGTCATATTTTACTGGATAAAGGAGTTCCCCCTGACTTAACATTAACTTTAATGAGATATTTAAGAAACCAGTTAGCAAGAATTACATGGAATGGGAGTAAAGGAATGTATCATATAATTAATAAAGGAGTGAGGCAGGGAGGAGTTCTTTCTCCTTTACTTTTTAGACTGTACATAGATAATGTTTTAAAAACCCTGACGGAAACAGATGTGGGTTGCTGCCTTGGGGTTGTTAGATTGAATGCAATTGCATATGCTGATGATATAGCATTACTAGCTGATAGTGAAGAGCATATTCTATATTTGTGTGACATATTTGAACAGAATATTAATAGTCTTAATTTAAGAATTAACAATGATAAATCAAAAATTGTTATATTTCAACATAATAAGAAACAGGCACAAGGTATCCGTTATTTAAATTGTTATGAAGTGGTAAATGAATACAAATATTTGGGCCATGTAATTCAAGACAACTTTTCTGATAATCAAGATATTTATTTCAGATTGAACTCATTTTATGCTAAATTTAATTCAGTAATTAGAAAATTTAAGAACGTTAATGCACAGACGTTACTGTATTTGTTTAAAGCATACTGTGTCCCTGACTATGGTTTAAGTATTTGGAATATGAAAGATATGCTTAAAAGCAATGTATTCAGAAGCTTTGAAAGTGCATTTGCAAATGCTCTTAAGAAAATATATAATGTCCCAAGATTAATAAGTAATCATAGTATATCTAAGGCAGCAGGACTACTTTTACTTAGACACCATGTTGCCCTAGTGCAAGCTAGGTATTGTAAAGCCCTAAGTAGAAAGAATAATGCGGTTTTTAGGTTATTTTATCAGTCCTCTGGCCACCATGTTCCTCATTTATTGAAATATTTTTATGATAAATATGAGATAGATATATTGGATAACTCTGTGGACATTATAAATGCCAGAATTCAGTGGGTGCAGAACCATGAGGAAATAAGTGGTGTGGAGTTAATGTAAATTTCGAAAAAGATGTATAACAGTTGATACTGAATGTGTTGGTATGCAAATTGTATATATTGAATTTATTTATTTATTTTTTTTTTTTTTAATTAATGAAATTGGATCAACTCCTCGATCTGATTGTTAAGGATTTATTTATTGTAAATATTTTATTAAATTCAATTGTAAAGGAGTATCTATAGTATTTATGATGATGAAATGTATTATATTTTATGTATCACGAGATACGAAATAAAGACGATTGATTGATTGATTGATTGACTACTGTTACTACATCTACCACTACTACTACTACTACTGCTGCTGCTGCTGCTATTACTACTGCTATTGCTAATACTACTACTACTACGACTACTACTGCTACGACGACTACTACTACTACTACTATTACTACTACTACTACTACTACTAATAATAATAATAATAATATCGACAATATACACAATAATTGAATACAAGAAAATATCAGCGAGACAAACAAACAAGTACGAGGTAACGGACAGTAACCATACCCGGCCAGGAAGATGTCCAAGGTTACGCTGAAGGCCTTATGCGTATCTCATCCATCTTAGCGATTTAGTTGCTATATTGCACGTTCACATTTTCTTCTGTTATTTATATCGTTTTAATATCGACAGTAACATACAAGAATAACATACATAATAACATACAGAATAACATACAAGAATAACATACATAATAACATATAGAATAACAGACAAGAATAACAAACAATAAATCACTAGAGGAGATGAGTAACGTAATTTTCAAAAGCACTAGATTTACGAGTGTCGGGTCTGTATTCTCGTCGGATAAGGAGGTTCCCTAGCACCTCTTTCTTAGCGATTTTATTTTTGAATTATGTCTTGCAAATATCATTTTGTACGTTATCTATGCAGAGTATGGCGATATTAGAATGATTTGCGTAACACGGATATTGTCAGTAAGGTGTAATAAGCAAAACAGGTTGCTTCGGAAAAGGTGTTAGGGAACTTCGTATATTCGCTGGCTTGGATCTCGTAACACAACTTTCTCATTTCTCAGCGATTTATTCTGCGGATAATACTTGCCATTTTTTGTATGTCATAGATACAAACCTCGAAAATAGTAAAATAATAAATGAATTACACAATATTTTAGCTGTAACAAAATACGTCACTACCCTACCGTGCCACAATACTAACACAAAATAAACACGTTTCTCTCTCTCTCTCTCTCTCTCTCTCTCTCTCTCTCTCTCTCTCTCTCTCTCTACCTGCTTCAGTACTAACACTAATAAACGCACCAGCAATTCTCTGTACCTACTTCAGTAGCACTAACACAAATAAACACACCAGCAATACACAAACACAGTAATTCTTTATACCTGCCTTAGTACTAACTCTAAATAAACACAAGCAACTGTCTATGCCCACACTAGTGCAGCCTCACACCACCGCAACACCCCCCCCTCCCCACGTCATGCACCATGGTCACAGCAAAGACAATCATTCTGCATAACGTCAGCAAAAGACTTCAGGGAGCGACCAGTTGAAGGGCCGAATTCCTGCAGTCCACCAGGTTCACATCCAGATGAACAACAACAACGAAAACGACGACGATAACAACGACAACTACATCAACAATAACAATAACAGCGACAACAATATTACGATAACAACAACAGCAACAACGACGACAACATGCAAAATAAATAGCTAAGGAAGAAATCTTAAGAAATGATCAATCCGTACGAGAATGTGGCTATTTATTATTTTTTTTCTTTTAGTCTGAGTTGAGTGTATGAGTGTAAGTTCATTATTTTTGCACACATTCTGCTGCATATCACTGCCTTCCTAACCAGCGCACGGTGAATCTTGCAGTGCTATAGAGTGACCTACTGTTCAGCTTTCTGTCTGTCTGTGTGGCTGTCTCTGTTTATTTGTATGTTTGTCTGTCCATATCTATCTGTCTATCTATCTATCTGTCTGTCTGTCTGTCTGTCTGTCTATCTCTGCCTGTCCGTCTGCCTAACTATGATTCTCTCTCTCTCTCTCTCTCTCTCTCTCTCTCTCTCTCTCTCTCTCTCTCTCTCTCTATGAATGTGTCTGTCTATTTACCTAGCCAGCGATGCATCTGGTAGTCTGGCTATCTATCTGCTTATCTATCTATCTACTTTTTAACAAAACTCCTCAACCCCAGAATGGGTGACCACGGACGATTTGTCTCCATATCATTCTAAACTCCGCCGTCATGCTGCCCTCTCTCCAACTTACACTTCTCTTATGCATATACTTCTCTCCATCCCTCCAGCTCATCATCGGTCTCCTGCCACCTCGCTCACATACACCGTCATAGTTAATCTCTCATCCTCGGTCTCTCCCGGGCTTAGCCTACGACACTTCCTAATCTAACACTGGGGCCGGCAATGACACCTTTGGGCGATATCATGTTTACTCCAGCCTGTTAAGGAGTGATGCCTTCTTGTGGTGGCACCGATATAACTGGGAG